>NC_060144.1:155824206-156127236 GCF_021461385.2 Schistocerca piceifrons | reverse complement strand
TTGTATGCTATTAATGTGCGGATTAGCCGCGAAAGCAACTAAAACACCTACGTGGACATCATCATTTGTTGCAGGTCGTGGTTGGCGTTTCACATGTGGCTGAACACTTCCTGTTGCCTTAGATAACGTAACTATCCGGCGAACGGTCCGACACTTGGATGATGTCGTCCAGGATACCGAGCAGCATACATAGCACACGCCCGTTGGGCATTTTGATCACAATAGCCATACATCAACACGATATCGACCTTTTCCGCATTTGGTAAACGGTCCATTTTAATACGGGTAATGTATCACGAAGCAAATGCCGTCCGCACTGTCGGAATGTTACGTGATACCACGTACTTATACGTTTGTGACTATTACAGCGCCATCTACCACAAAGCTAAAAAAGTGGTCCAACTAAAACATTCATATTTCCTTACGCACTACACGAATATGTAATAAAAATGGGGGTTCCTATTTAAAAATACGTAGTTGATATCCGTTTGACCTATGGCAGCGCCATGTAGCGGGCCAATCATAGCGCCATCTGGTTTCCCCCTTCAAGCTAGACGAGTTTCATTATTATTATATATATATATATATATATATATATATATATATATATATATATATATATATATATATATACTCCTGGAAATTGAAATAAGAACACCGTGAATTCATTGTCCCAGGAAGGGGAAACTTTATTGACACATTCCTGGGGTCAGATACATCACATGATCACACTGACAGAACCACAGGCACATAGACACAGGCAACAGAGCATGCACAATGTCGGCACTAGTACAGTGTATATCCTCCTTTCGCAGCAATGCAGGCTGCTATTCTCCCATGGAGACCCTCGTAGAGATGCTGGATGTAGTCCTGTGGAACGGCTTGCCATGCCATTTCCACCTGGCGCCTCAGTTGGACCAGCGTTCGTGCTGGACGTGCAGACCGCGTGAGACGACGCTTCATCCAGTCCCAAACATGCTCAATGGGGGACAGATCCGGAGATCTTGCTGGCCAGGGTAGTTGACTTACACCTTCTAGAGCACGTTGGGTGGCACGGGATACATGCGGACGTGCATTGTCCTGTTGGAACAGCAAGTTCCTTTGCCGGTCTAGGAATGGTAGAACGATGGGTTCGATGACGGTTTGGATGTACCGTGCACTATTCAGTGTCCCCTCGACGATCACCAGTGGTGTACGGCCAGTGTAGGAGATCGCTCCCCACACCATGATGCCGGGTGTTGGCCCTGTGTGCCTCGGTCGTATGCAGTCCTGATTGTGGCGCTCACCTGCGCGGCGCCAAACACGCATACGACCATCATTGGCACCAAGGCAGAAGCGACTCTCATCGCTGAAGACGACACGTCTCCATTCGTCCCTCCATTCACGCCTGTCGCCACACCACTGGAGGCGGGCTGCACGATGTTGGGGCGTGAGCGGAAGACGGCCTAACGGTGTGCGGGACCGTAGCCCAGCTTCATGGAGACGGTTGCGAATGGTCCTCGCCGATACCCCAGGAGCAACAGTGTCCCTAATTTGCTGGGAAGTGGCGGTGCGGTCCCCTACGGCACTGCGTAGGATCCTACGGTCTTGGCGTGCATCCGTGCGTCGCTGCGGTCCGGTCCCAGGTCGACGGGCACGTGCACCTTCCGCCGACCACTGGCGACAACATCGATGTACTGTGGAGACCTCACGCCCCACGTGTTGAGCAATTCGGCGGTACGTCCACCCGGCCTCCCGCATGCCCACTATACGCCCTCGCTCAAAGTCCGTCAACTGCACATACGGTTCACGTCCACGCTGTCGCGGCATGCTACCAGTGTTAAAGACTGCGATGGAGCTCCGTATGCCACGGAAAACTGGCTGACACTGACGGCGGCGGTGCACAAATGCTGCGCAGCTAGCGCCATTCGACGGCCAACACCGCGGTTCCTGGTGTGTCCGCTGTGCGTGCGTGTGATCATTGCTTGTACAGCCCTCTCGCAGTGTCCGGAGCAAGTATGGTGGGCCTGACACACCGGTGTCAATGTGTTCTTTTTTCCATTTCCAGGAGTGTATATATATATATATATATATATATATATATATATATATATATATATATATATATATATATATATGTCTCTCCTACGACTCGTCAGGAGCATTCTCTCTTGCGTTTCAGCAGATTTTTGTAATTTCGTGAAAGCATAGTACAGCTGGAGTTAGGCCGAAGAGCTACTGTACGTCACTTCTTTTATGCGACGCCCAGTGTCAACAGAAACCGTCGGTTTATGTCCCATTACAAAAAATTGGCTCTGAGCACTATGGGACTTAACTTCTGAGGTCATCAGTCCCCTAGAACTTAGAACTACTTAAACCTAAGTAACCTAAGGACATTACACATATCCATGCTCGTGGCAGGATTCGAACCTGTCCTTAGGTTAGTTAGGTTTAAGAAGTTCTAAGTTCTAGGGGACTGATGACCTCAGATGTTAAGTCCCATAGTGCTCAGAGCCATTATTAACAGGGGTAAAAAAACGATAAATAAACAGCTATCGAGCAGCTACACAGTAGCGCGGCATGGTTGGCGGTAGCGGTCAGCATGGACCGGGGCAATACTGTCCCTGCTGGAGCAGTTGTTACTTTTCGAGTTTTACTGTCAATGTTCATAGAAATCTATAAAATAAATATCACACTAGACTACTCTCGGACATTCTATTGAATAGGCACGTAAAATTCCACTCAAAAAATCATTTTGATCGTAACGGGAAACAAAATCGTCGCATGAAAGGCGTGAGGAGCACTATTTGTTTAGGTTGACTCCAGTCAGGCAATATAAAAGCAAAATTACAAACATGTGCTGAAA
Source organism: Schistocerca piceifrons (assembly GCF_021461385.2). Classification (NCBI taxonomy): domain Eukaryota; kingdom Metazoa; phylum Arthropoda; class Insecta; order Orthoptera; family Acrididae; genus Schistocerca; species Schistocerca piceifrons. The sequence continues at coordinate 156,124,391 of NC_060144.1, read as the reverse complement.
CATCAAATAAAATGGGGCTGACGACTCTTAGGAAAGATGCCCTGCATGATTTCAATCATTTGATTGGAACTGCATGGAAAAAAGCACAACCTATTATTTGCGTGATTAGGAAGCTATCAGTAGCTGACATAACAATCTCGTAAATTAACATGGTTACGTAATGTTTCCAATAAAGGTCTTACCTTTGCCTATCCGTTTCTCGAACAGCTCTCAATTCTTCCCGATTCTTACAGTGTCTTGTGCTTAGACCGCTTCCGAGTGAACGAAAAACAACAAACTTAACTCACTCGTACCAACAGGCAAAAAGGCAGAGTGTCAGTAAAGTAATATTCTGCGTATTTTGGAAGTAGCAGTTAGTGCAGGGACTGAATTTACTTTTCGCTGATGTTTCATAGCTCAGTTTCCCGTCTTTACAGACCAGAGGAATGTGACGAGTTTTCATTAATTGCAACACGAACCTTATGGTAGTAAATGGATTCTTACCGAATCAAAATTAAACCTCCTCCTTATGTTCATTTTGTGTGCCCGTCTTCCCAAGAATAACTTCTGTTAACTTATCCACAGGCTAATTAGTTCTAAGTTGTTGCTGTATTAGAGCCAGCCATCACGGTGAAAAGTCTCGTATTCGTTATGAGCAGCGTGTAATTAGTATTCTCTCTCGAAAGAGACCCAGGTCACGAAAACTGACAACGGCCGTGAGAGCGCAGTGCTGTCCCCGGACGATGACACTGCGGTCGGTTGATACCGATTTGTTCATATTCAGATTTCTATATTCTCTAGTATTTACGCCTAACATTTCAAAGGCCGAGAGAAACTACTTAATGAGCAAACTGACTTCATGCATAGTAACTATTACGAAATTTTCAACATCTTGTTATAGCCTTGCTTTGGGATGAGGTGGAACACTCTACCAACATCTGCAGCGGCGGCCTTCAAAAAACTGCTGAGGAAGTTTCAGCATGGTGCAGTTTTCGGCCTGGCGTGTTCGCCCTGGCGTCGTAGTAACGCTGCGACCACGAAATAAGAGGAGTGGTCCTCATGGACATACTGCAGTCTTTACTTGTAACAATGCCCAAATTCAGTCTTGAGTTCGCATGCCTTTATTTCCATGTGGCCGGTTTCAGGCCAGCTGCCCATCTTCAGGTGCATAACAAAACGTTATTTTATAATTACAATTTGTGCAAAAATGGAAATGAGCGAATGGGATTCTTGGCCGGGAGGCCACATGTGGGGGAGTTCGGCCGCCGTATTGCAAGTCCTTTTTAGCTGACGCCACTTCGGTGACTTGCGGGTCAATGATGATGAAGGACACACAACACACAGTCGCCTGCCGGGAATCGAACCCGGGCTCCTTGTGTGATAAGCGCAAACGCTACCGCTACGCTACGGAGGCCGACACCATTTGTGCAAATTACAAATGAGTTAAAATTTAGTTCAGAAAGCTTCAAGGTTCTTAAGAAATTTGTTATAATACAAATTTGAGCAACAATCCATTTGTTACACTTACAAAGCAACCTGTCGAGTGTCGAACGGAAAGTTCACAGTTATAACTCAGATTAAACTAGCCTGCAGTGACTTTATCATTTTTTTAAGAAACCTAATAGAGGCAACAACAACAGCGCTAAAAAGAACTTCGAAGTTTTCTATGTTTCTTTTAAGGGTTTATCATATTAAACCACTAATATTTAATATCTTATACTTGGGAACATTTTTATGTGCGAATTATTTCAGTGCGCAGAGGGGACTCCTGAGCGCTACTGGCTCTGTAATTGCCAAATGGAAGGAGGGGCAGGTATTTTCATAATAATAATTTAATCATCGATGTTTCAATTTTTGTATTTAGCAACATCTTTTATGTATTGTATCAGTCCGTAGAAGGCACTTCCGAGCCCTACAAGCTTTGCATTACTTAGGATACCTATAAAATGAATGAAACTTGTTTAATGAAGTTCTTCCAAAATGTTTAAATGCTATAAAATTCCACATTTGTGGTTTATGCTATACGTAGGAGCATTTCTTATGGATTACATCAGTCCACACTCTACAAACAGAGGGCGCGCTTTAGCGCTGTAGGTGTTGCCTCACCGGGCGCAGTGGCCGCGCGGTTAGACGCGCCGGAGGTTGGAGCCCTCCCTCGGGCATGGGTGAGTGTATTGTTCTTAGCATTGGTTAGTTTAAGTAGTGTGTAAGTCTAGTGAATGATGACCTCAGCAGTCTGGTCCCTTAGGAATACACACATTTGAACATTTTGTGTTGCCTCTGTTAGGTTTCTTAAAAAAATTATAAAGTCACTGCAGACTAGTGTATGGTTAGTTATAACAGTGAACTTTCGGTTGCACATTCGACAGGTTGCTCTGGAATGGAATGTTGTTCAAATTTGTCTTATAACAAATTTCGTAAGATTCTTGAACCTTTTTAAACTTAAATTTTAACCCATTTGTACTTGCATAAAATGTAATTTTTGTAATTGACCTGAAGATGGGTAGCTGGCCTGAAACCGGCCACATGGAAACAAAGGCAAGGGAACTGGAGGCAGAATTTGGGCACTGTTACAAGTAATGATAACACTAAGTCCATGGGACCACTACATCTGAGTTCCCACAAGTGATTAAATAATGTTCTTGAAGCTTCCTGGTAGATTAAAACAGTTCGAGTCTCGGTCCGGCACACGATTTTCTTCTGCCAGGAAGTTTCATATCAGCGCACGCTGTGCTGCAGAGTGAAAATCTGATTCTGGAAACATCCCCCAGGCTGTGGCTAAGCCATATCTACGCAATATCCTTTCTTCCAGGAATGCTAGATCTGCAAGGTTCGCAGGAGAGCTTCTGTGAAGTTTGAAAAGTAGCAGACGAGGTAGTTGCGGAAGTAAAGCTGTGAGGACGGGGCGTGAGTCATTCTTGGGTAGCTCAGATGGTAGAGCACTTGGCCGCGAAAGGCAAAGGTCCCGAGTTCGAGTCTCGGTCTGGCACACAGTTTTAATCTGCCAGGAAGTTTCATATCAACGCACACTCCGCTGCAGAGTGAAAATCTCATTCTGGAAATGTCGTTCCTCTTAGCCATAGCACTAAGGTGGGAATAGGTCTACACGGTTTGTCTTTAGGATACATTAATATGTCTACAAGGTAGAGAACGATCTGCACAAAACTTTGTGATGAATGCGTGTCAGTTTAGTGGGTGTTCTTATATTTTAGTTACGTCGACGCCTCAGTAACCGCTGTTGGGCAGTGGAAGTGCTGACGGGCGAAGTAAAAGCCTTTCCGACGTCAGCTGCTGATGAACGATGCTGAGACCGATTTTCGCTGTTTATGTAGTATGGGTGGGACTTGGAGCAGTAGAACACAGGGTGCGTCGTCCAAAGCAGACGCAGCTGCATTAATCGCAGCCAGCTGTGCATGTCAAGCGAGACGGCGAGAGGAGACGCCGGCGCTCCCCGTCCTGACTTCATTACAGCCCGGCGCTCCTCAGAACGTCGTGGCTGCTAACGAGACGCCTACTCTCTTACCTCCCACGTCAGCGACCACAGACGTGGCTCTTTGCCCCGTATGCAGATGCCCTACGCATCGATTAAGCTTCATCCACCGTTAAATATAGTTCTCCAAGCCAGAGCTATCTCAAGTAAGACCCTCGTTAGTAATGTCAATCAAACTAAGACATGTTCCCTTCTGTTTCTACACACCAGCAACCCACTTTGACCAGCTCACTAGTCGTTCCGGAATTCTCATCAAGTCGTGCTAAATTTCTGTGAATTCGGAATTGTGCGGTATGAACTACTTCTGGTGTGAACTCTAGAAAATACTTCCGAAAGACTACCAAATAATTGTGTGTACTAATTACAGTTTCTCGGTACATTGTTATTTAAACACCTTTACAGGAAAAGTAGGCCGCCAGAGGCCTATTTATGTGGCTCTTCGGCCACAGATAACACGTACACCATAAGGAAAGACGAAAACACAAAACATGGTGGATAAAAAGCGGAGTCAGACGTATTAATATAGATGTAGTCGTTCACAGGCGCAATGTCCGAATAAAAAACGTTCAGCACTTGTTCACAAACGGAGGAGACAGAAATTACACATGTGAAGAGTAGAGCACAAACGGAGGGACACTTAAGCACTAACATGAAGACACACACAATCACTGGCGACGGTCTCCGGCGCACGAAGAGTCTCTGTTCATGCACAATGCCAGAGTCCTGCCAAAGGGAGAAGGTGGAGGTACGAAGAGGAGGCGGAGGGTGTAGATGCCACTGGTAGAGGAGAAGGGAGGGGGGAGGGAAGAAGGTAGGGGGGGCAGGGGAAGCCCAGGGGGAGAGGAGGGAGGGAGGAAGAGAGGAGGGAAAGAAGGAAGGTGCCCTGGAGGAAAAAAAAGTGGGAGGAAGGGTACGATCAAAGTTGGTAGTAATGGGTAGATGGAGGGGATGAGGGCATCATCAGGGAGGGGGAGTTCGCGGAAGCCACCTTGGGCAAGGGTATGGAGTGTGGAGAGATGAAGAGCAAGTGGGATGTGGGAGTACAGGCGCAGCAGAAGACAGGGGTGGGAAAGGATGGGAGAGACAAGCGGGTAAGGGGGATCAAGTTTGTGGGAAGTGTAAAGGATCCAGATCCGTTCGAGAAAAAGGAGGAGGTGTGGGAACGGAATTAGGTCACACAGGATCCGCATGGGGAGGGGAGGAAGATGCGATAGGCGAGGTGGAGCGCATGGCATTCCAGGATTTGAAGGGATTTGCAGAAGCTAGGATGTGCGAAGATCCAGGCAGTATGGGCATAGCAGAGGATAGGGCGGATGGGGGATTTATAGGTGTGGAGGATGGTGGAGGAGTCCTGACCCCATGTGAGGCCAGACACAAGGAATGTTGTCACAATTAATACATCCTCTTCACAATAGCAGCTCAGTTCACAGAATCATGCTGGGAAAAAGAATGATCTATGTACAGAGATAATAATGTTTTCTTTGGTCAATAAATTTGTCCGCTATTCGAAACATACGAGAGGCATTCAGCGAGTAACACAACATTTTTTTTCTCAGACAGTTTTGGCTAAAAGAATGCAGGATTTGTTGTGGAACATCACGAAATAACCGCGACTCAGCCCTTATAATTTCGTAATTTGGTGGCGGCGCTACACGTAGCCTTCAAAATGGCCTCTGTAATGGAGGAGCGCACCAAGCCGAGAGAAGCTATTGAGTTTCTTCTGGCCGAAAACCAGATCATCGTAGATATTCAATGGTGTATGCAGAATGTCTACAGAGACCTGGTAGTGGACAAAAGCACGGAGAGTCGCTGGGCGAGGCGTCTTTCATCACCGCAACTAAGTCGCGGAAACCTGTCCGATCTCCTCGAGTACCAGCAGGCGGCACACAGCTGTGACTCCTGCAATGTTGGGAAGTGTTGACGCTCTCATTCGAAGTGATCGATGGCTCTTAAATCTAACACCTCGCTGCTCAACTGGTCGTCTCTGTTGGTAGTGCTAACATGCTCATCCACCAGTTAGTGAAATCAAAGGTATGTGTCTGCTGGGTTCCTCGCCGCCTATCAGAAGACCATAAAGTGCAACGAAGGACTATCTGTGCGGAATAGCTTGTGCGTTACGAGGCTGATCGTGACAATTCGTTTCTGAACAGGCGATGAAACATGCGTTCATCATTTCGAACCGGGAACGAAACGACAATTCGTGGAGTAACGCTGTTCCACCTCTCCTCCAGTGAAAAAATTCAAAGCTCCACCCTCATCCGGTAAAAACAGGGATACGGTCTTTTAGGATTCTCAGAGAGTCATTCTGTTTGATGTCCTCCCTCATTGATCAACTCTGAAATGTATTACGCTACCCTCACGAAACTGAAGAAACGTCTTCAGCGCCGGCTGCTGTGGCCGAGCGGTTATAGGCGCTTCTGTCTGGAACCGCGCGACCGCCACGATCGCAGGTTCGAATCCTGCCTCCGGCATGGATGTGTGTGTATCCTTAGGTTAGTTGGGTTTAAGTAGTTCTAAGTTCTAGGGGCTGATGACCTCAATGCCATTTGAACCATTTTTTGACTTCAGTGTGTTCGTCATCACAAAAACGCAAACAACTTGACCCGTTCCAGAACAGCGCAAGGCCTCACAAAAGTCTGCGCACTCAACGGGAGCTCACAAAAGTGCATTGTACTCTTCTTCCTCATCCACCCTACATCCTGGATCTCACATCGTCACACTTTCATCTGTAGGGCACAGTGAGGGATGCTCTTCACGAGAAACAGCAAGTGTATGATGGAGAGATTGTTGATGCAGCAAGATGCCGGTTCCAACGTCGATCAGCAGAGAGTGGTACCATGTGGGTATACAGGCCCTCCCAATAAGGTGGCGTAAAGTAGCCGTATTCAACGGATATTATGTTGATAAATAGGGTTTTGTAGCCAAAAGAGTGGGGAATCATATGCTGTATTGGAATCCTGAATAAAACCAGTTTGCTTTCAGAAGGCAAATATGTTGCATTACTTATTAAACGTCGCTCGTATTTTCTAATAGCTCTACAATAAGCATAAAAGTTCAGCCACCAGCAAGCTATAGTCTGAGAAGATTTTAAGCGTCTGTTGGCTGCCAAAGTCTTACACTCTATCCACTAAATTCTTAGAAGAACTAACTGATGTTTCATCAGTAGTAATAGACTATCATATATTTTATATCTAAGAATATTCTACTTCTCCACATCACAAGTCCAGTAATTAATATGATCAGTGTAAGTAAACTTCTTAAACTTTTCTCTGTGCTTGATTACAGTAACCTACTGTATTAATTTGTAAATGAAAATACGAGATGCGACAATAAAGTAATGTGACTGATTTTCTTTGCGAGATGTGGCAACCCTGGAGACTTGTGTAGGCACAATACCTTTGACCTTGTTCTATAAGCTGCTTCTAGCCGAAACGGCACATCGATGCAACTGCTCAGACGTGAGTTGTGCTGCAATAAGTTAACACGTCTCTCATCACGGAAATGGAACCGCAAAATATTGCGCAACAGTATGCCATTTCTTTTTGCGTTAAATTGGGTGAAAACGTGATGACAACTTACGGTAAGCTTGAGAAGGCTTTTGGAGAAGAGGTTATGTCAAGAGCTCAAGTTTTTAGTTGGCATAAAATGTTTAGTGAACGCAGAACGAATGTTGAAGATGAAGACCGCAGTGGACTACCATCAGCCTCACTGACAGATGTTCTTTGATTCCAAGGGAATTGTTCATATAGAGTGGGCGCCTCCTGGATAAACAGTTAACCAATATCACTACAAAGAAATTTTAGAAAGACTTCGTAAAAGAGTTCTTCGTGTCTGTGCCAACATTGCTGATAATTGGATTCTGCATCACGATGATGCGGCATCTCATACTGCCCCGTCAGAACAGCAATTTTTAACTTCAAAACAAATGTCTGTACTACCACAGCCGCCTTATTCACCAGATATCGCTCCGTGCGACTTTTTTCTATTTCCAAGAGTCAAAACAGCTGTCAAGGGACACCATTTTCAAACAACACAAGATGTCCAAAAAGCTGTGACGAGTGTCTTGGAGGATATTACAGAAGATGAGTTCCAGAAAAGTTACCATCAATGGCAGAAGCGCTGGAAAAATTGTGTGCGATCAGAATGGAACTACTTTGCAGAAGACAACACTAAACTTGACTAAAACGGTAAGCAACATTTCTTTTCCACACCAGTCTCATTACTTTATTGTCATGCCTCGTATATTAATATTTTATGATTTGTCATGTGTCCTACACTTAGAATCTGTTGTATGTTCAATGAACTAGCTAAACCAGCGCTCTTCTTTTATATGAGTGCATAGAGACTTCCCACGCGGAGGCCACTGCGCAACAAGAGTGGCTGCTCATGGTGAGAAGAGACTACATGTTCCAGCTTTCCTGCAGACACGGTTCTGCTTGTGTACGTGTAACCGGTGGGTTACAGTGTGGGAGTAAAACTGCCCAGCCACTGGATACGTACTCCAGAGTTAAGGCACGTGAGGCAGGACGAAACGTCTGGACATAACTTCTAAACTGCACACATTTTTACCCCGAAATTCTGGAAGCATATGGACCGAATGCAATATAGCGTCCAGACGTAGTGAAATAGCACCAATAATCTGACAAAGTCGGCATGGATGCGGGTTATGCCGATCGGGAAGTCCAGGTCTTGCGCCCTGTGATTTGCATCCTTTCGGCAAGATGAAAAAACATCTGGTGGGAAAAAGATTTTCCAGCTATGAGGACGTTCATGCAGCGTTTCTCGAACTTCTCCGTCACCTAAGAGCGGATTTCCATCGTCGAGGAATGGAGGGACTGATAGAACATGCAGACCATTGTTACGTAGAAATGGTCTCTATGTTAAAAAAAGGTGACACGTACCCGTATCATTCTTAGTTGTAATGTAGCAGTGGGTAAAAGTTACTTGGCCTGCCAGAATAATGTGTAACTTACTTTTTGGAGTCCCCTCGTATATATTCGGAGTTTTGTTTCCCAGATACGTTTCACATTCACAAAAATGTCCTTACTGTCGGGTACATGGAAAGAGGAATGAATCTATTCTAGCCCAATGGTTTAACGTCATGTGATAGACGTAGGCATAATTTAAGTTCTGATAAGCCACGGTTCGATGTATGGCGTGTGGTACCTGTTGCGAACAGTACTGTGTCCCCGAGCTTTTCCATATAAGGTCGCTGCACAGGCAAAACGATTACCGTACCTGTATATAAAACGATCTGTCTGATGATACCGTTTTTCTTCCTATTGTTTTCCTACGTGTTTTCTGAGTTTATCAACATCACCCTTTTGACATCCACTGTCGGATAATTACTTCCTCTAGACTTCTCCACGTATTAAAGTTTTCAGCAATACGTATCCATGTCTGTCCTGCGGCTTTCGTAACGTCGTCTGCCCACACTGCATTAGATCGTCAAGTTGGTCTTTTCCTGTCGTCTAGAACGCAGCATAGAACTTTTTTCACCTATTTACCATCCATAAACCTGGTAACAAGTCCCATTCATCTGCAATGCAGTTTCATTTCTGTGACAAAACATCATACACTCCAGACTGTTCCGTGATCCCTCCTTTTCCACCTCTCTGCAGGCAGTTTACAACATGCTCTCTATTTCTCACTCATCGACCATCTGTTGCTATAAGGTTTTCAACGACAATACACAGTGTCTGTAAACGTTTCTTTACAAACACATCTGTAGCTTAATTGTGAAAACTCAATTTAGTTTAATGCAACCACTGCACGCTACTCCAGTCATCTGTTTCCAGAAGTAAAGCTGTGAGTACCGGCCGTGAGTCGTGCTTCAGTAGCTCAGTTGGTAGAGCACTGCCCGCGAAAGGCAAAGGTCCCGAGTTCGAGTCTCGGTCGGGCACACAGTTTTAATCTACCAGGAAGTTTCAGTCTTCTGTTTATTTATTTTGCTGCCAAAATATAAACCTAATCAACTGGTTTTGATGACTTCGTTGTTTATTTGCTCTGTCTTCTTTTCAGTATGTAGGTTACACGTTACTATAACACAGTCCTTCCTTAGTTCTCCCAGTTTAAGAATCTTAAACTGTTTCATAGGACAGTTGGTAGTGTTTTTTGTGACATGAAATATCCTGCCTAACCCGTCTTCCAGTTCCGAATTTTTTACTGTCCTGATGAAGAATAGGATATGCAGTACAACTGACCTCTATAGTCTTCAGTACATTAACAAGTACTGCACTAGTGCATTCTTGATGGGGGTCTCACAATTACAATTTATCTTTAACGAACCAACCGATAAACGGATTCAAAAAAGTCTCAGTACACTCTGGGAGACTCTAATAGCCACTGTAGTGACTGGGGATGTGGGGAGGATGACGACAATGGTGAAATAGTAATACAGTGGTATGAATCCAATAACTTAAGCTTAATTCATGACAGTAAACTACAGACATCTTTTCACAGTAGACACGTATCGAGGATACAATCCTGATCTGATTTTCACCAATGAAGAAACAGCTGCCGGCCGGTGTGGCCGAGTGAATCTAGGCGATTCCGTCTGGAACAGCGCGACCGCTACGGTCGCAGGTTCGAATCCTGCCTTTGGCATGGATGTGTGCGATGTCCCTAGATTAGTTAGGTTTAAGTAGTTCTAAGTTCTAGGGGACTGATGACCTCAGATGTTAAGTCCCATAGTGCTCAGATCCATTTGAACTTTTTTTTTTTTTTTTTTTTTGAAGAAACAGCTTCATAGTGTTTCAAGAACATAGCCACACGAACAAAACGCCTATCATGTGTGAAGTTACTGCAGCTGTCAGACCACAAACAGTTTCATTCAGACGACGATACAGTTTCAAGAAAGCAACCTGAAATGTGTTCTCTGAGACGCTAGACGGCCTTGTGTTGGAAATAAATACATATCCTGAAGTATATGATAATTTTGTAACAGCCATTCGGGAGTAGAAATTAATTCCATGAATGCGAATCTCTTGACATCAGATGTGTTACGCATGCAGAGTGATTCAGTTGCCGCTACCTTTGGGTTTCAAGCAACCAGTAATGCCTCCAAATGCCACGTTCAAGATTTTTATATTCTCTCACTCGCTACGAGCTAACTATTAGCCCTACAGAAAAAATAAACAGGGAGTTTTGGTAGGAAATTTAATGCAGTAAAATTTCGTACCGAGATGCGTTTTCGCTAGAAGCCGTAATTTTCGACTTCTTCAAGAAAAACGTACTAAAGTCACCTTCTGATGCGTTTTTCTTAAATAATTCGAAAACCGCGACCAACAATGAAAACGTAACCCAGTACAAAACGTAACTACATTAAATTTCCAATATAAAGGATTTGTTCGTTTTTCCTGTAGGATCAATAGTTGGCACACAGCAAGTGAGAGAACACGAAAATTTCGTGCATGGTTTTTGAAGGCACTACGGCCAGCTAAATCTCCCTGTAGTGATTGTGTCTCACATATACTAGAAACCGGATTCGGGTCGGTTCAGGGAGCGTGCATGGATAGCCGAAGTGGCTTACATGACTGCTCGCTGTAAGTGGGAAATTCTAGTTCGAGTCTTGGTCTGGCACCAATTTGTATAGGGAGGGAGTTTATAAGTTCTCACCCTAACATTCAATCTACCTACCTCAATAGGCTTCTTCTTGCCTACCCCTTCACTCTGCGTTCATTGGTGCTGATTCAGTTGACAAAAGCAGCGTTGAACAAACATCGGGAGTTTATAAGTTCTCATCCTAACATTCAATCTACCTACCTCAATAGGCTTCTTCTTGTCTACCCCTTCACTCTTCGTTGATTGGTGCTGATTTAGTTGACAAAAGCAGCGTTGAACAAACATCGGCTAAATACCTACCAGACAAATGCCACATAACTTAAGCTTGGAGGCAACATCTAAAACTTTGTAAACTTATCGGGCGTTCCGGATTCTAAATAACTTGCTTGTAAAGTCTTAAAGTTTTAAAGTTCAGTTGATTACGCTTTGTTGCCTCCAAAACATGTTGAAAATGGCTGTCAGATCCGTATTTACTGTCAAACTAATATCGGTACAAGTTAACCACTGTCTTTACAATAAATTTTCCACGCAAAAGCAGTCAGAAGTTTATCGATCCGATTAGAATAATTATAGCGTTCCGTTAAGTCCTTGAGCTACAGCTGTTAGCAAGTTACAACATGAAGTCGTCTAGTGATCTTCTTAGAAAGATGTGTTCGCCCAAATTTTCCCAGATGTTCCCAAAACATGCAAATCGCGTTTGGAGTTTAAGTACAACGACAAGTAACTTCCAAACAAATCCACTTAAAATTTCCAGACTTTCCTTACGATGTTCGAAACTAAAGTCGCTTTACCATTCTGATAACAGAACCCCTGTAGCGTAAGATCTCTTTCATCTTAACATAAGTTCAAATGTAGTGGTTCCACATTGATCTCTGCAGTAAGGTGGTTGACGGGTGAGACGGTTCACGAGTGACCCCCAACGTACAGCACTGCAGCACAAAGTGAGGGACATTCTTAATTCCTACTGGCTAATGTTAGAGACAGGCTTCAGATACACACAGTTATGTGTAAGTCATCCAATAGAATCGCAGAACGCAGTTCATTAAAGAACATCTGTATTTACAAATATAGATTTAATTTAAATAAAACAAAGTATGGTATGTCCCCAGAAATGGAATACTAATTGATTTAATACCCAACTTCTGTTCTGGCTGCTTTTATGCAAATGCGTGCATGCTAAGAAGCACGTTACCTATGTTGCACGATTCCTGACTGCCAAGAATTTTCCTGCGCATATTTTTTCCATACTTTTCAATAAAATAAAAAAGCCACACATTACATATGTCCTCCACATACTCTCTCAGTCTCTGCACAGCAGTCACGCAACAAAACATAGTTAAATAATAATTTTTGAGTCCGCAGCTCGTGGTCGTGCGGTAGCGTTCTCGCATCCCACGCCCGGGTTCCCGGGTTCGATTCCCGGCGGGGTCAGGGATTTTCTCTGCCTCGTGATGACTGGGTGTTGTGTGATGTCCTTAGGTTAGTTAGGTTTAAGTAGTTCTAAGTTCTAGGGGACTGATGACCAATGATGTTAAGTCCCATAGTGCTCAGAGCCATTTGAACCATAATTTTTGAAAATGGTTACAACTGCATTGGAGATTTGTTATAACGAAAGTAAAAAATTTCTGGAAAAGTAACTTCTATGCAATGAACCCTTTTAATCATAGTTTCAGGTGATATTATAAATGGCTTCTATACTATCCCTAGCTCCGTTTTGTGACAGCAGAAAAGTTATTATGTGTTTTGGGTCAAATTTTGTATCTCGAAAAGAAGTGGAGATATTGAAATGGAACTTTTACAGTGTAGTTGTACTAGCAATACATGTCATTATATGGAAGGCTATAAACATCGAACAAATCTGAATACTATTTTTTTCGATTCTTTGGGATTGTGCATAAAGAAATCGTACGCAAGTTAGTCAGTTCACCTTACCCCAACATCCAAAGCGACAACTGTGCTGATGTCAGAACAAAAAAAAAAGCTCTTTCCCTCCATTACATGGCAAGAAACATAGCCCCATTCGTGTCTGGCTGCCGTGGTGTGAGGAAGTGCGCTGTGGCTGCGCGCAGCATTGCGCTCGTTCACCACAGAGATCCAGTTTTGCTGAAGGGAAGTTTGGACCGAACTGGAAAGGCTCCTTTAACGAGCAAACCAGTTTGTTAAATGAGCTCTTCTCTAGCCGCATATTTGTCAAAAAAACACGTACAAAGTTTGTCAGTTTAACCTCATTTAGAAGCAGATGCTGTTCGTGTTCGTATTTTGACAGTAGTGAGAATGGCCACAAATGCATTCAAATCAGTCCAGGTACTGATTTTGGTATTGTGTTTAAAGAAAAAGAAGGGAAAATAAATGCTAGTCCAGAGAATGGCTGAAAATGAGAGATTTGCCCACTAATATGTGCTAAAGGAAATATTACTCTCAGAACCTGATGATTACATGACCTTTCTTCGAATGAGCAATGAAATACTTAATGTAGATAATATTGGGGTCACAGACACACTTTTACAAACGGAGACACTTTATATAAAAATATGAACAAAAACTCAATTTACACTCTCATCCCACCCCAAGAGTACAAACTTCAAGGTAGCTGAAATTATGCTTTCAACTACTTTCGACGTATACAGGTATAAATTTAATAAGGTAACTGAAATTCCACTTTCAGCTACTTTTAAAGGAAAGTAATGCACATTCAGATTCACAGTAAAAATTGCAGATCATGAAATTCGTTATTATTAAGCTTCTTCATTCCTTTATGTTTCAGCTTAATATTAACATTTTCAAAAAATTGAAAATTATAACTGCTAATTAATTTGCAATATCATTTTGGCAAAATAATTTTAAATTTTGTATTGAACTTCATACATATTTTTTCTCCATGTCCCGTATTCACATATGCACAACCTGTAATGTGATTCATAGACTTCTAAATAGGTAATCTTTCTAAAAGAATTAGAATTACTTGCATTATTGAGCGTCTTCAAAATTGATTCAAAAAAGTTGAATCTAATATTTGTGAAGAACATTTTAATCCATCTTTAATGATAAACATTTGAGAAGTCAGGACCATATTTAGAGTATTGATGTATTAAATCAAATTTATAGAGAAAAAAATACAAATTAATATTTGTTACTTATGACGAAAATGATATATAAATATGAAAAGAAATAGAAAACCCTCCTTTTTATAACTGTAAAATATAACAAATTTTAATTTATCAGTAAATAATCTACTGAAAATATTACAAAATTATATTAAAGCCCATTCATTACTTTTAAAAATTTCTCACTCTATAACTAGAGATTTAGAAGACAGAAAGTAAAATAAAAATTTACTAATAAATGTATTCCATTTGTATCATAAACATGGTATTAATTTTTTTTATGTGAGAAGAGATGGGAAAACTTTTTCAATATCCAGAGACTCCATTTATATAAAAACATTTTTATTTATAATTTTCTTATTAAATTTTGTGTGTTACAAATGGACTCAGAAAACATCAACAAAAATTCTATAGGGTTTTTTACCATTGAAAAGATAGCAGAAATTACGTATAACACAGGTGTATTAAGGTCTTTATTTTTTAAATTAGATATTGATTATTAATGTGGGAACTACATAGAAGACGATAACAATGAATAATGTCCATATGGTAATGTATTTCTTTTATTTTTCAATACATTTTTTTATCATCGTGAGACCCAATGCTTTCTTGTTTCCTCAACCTTGGAGATTTCACGTTTTTAACTTCGAATAAAATTTGTTGTTCTGTATTGTTCTATATTGTTACATAAAGAATCTTTATAATTTTCTAAACTTACTCTGTTTTTAACAGCACATTTCGTAACACCTTCAGATTTTTTTCTCTGTCTTATCACTGAGTTTATAAACTTACATTTTTGCTCTTAAAACACAAAGTTCTTTCATTATTTTCCCATTACATTCATCTTTCATTTCTTGTAAAACGTTTATATTTATTTGTGGAATACCATAAATATTATCTGCTGGATAATCACCCATATCAAAGTAATCAATCATCGATTTCATGTCTTTATGAAAATATTTTGTCTGCATCTTAAATGTAGCTGTCTGTATCTCGATATCAAACTCATAATTTTCTTCCTATTCTGGTTTCATTATTCTATACTGAAAATCATACATCAATTCGTTAGAAGAATCCAGTATATTCATACCATTATAGACACAATTATTATATGTGCTCTTTGTTTTATTCACATGAACTGCGGTAAGATTTTCATTAAATATAGTTCTTCCTTTAAAGTTTGGCTCTGCTATTAATTTATCACATTTTGTACCATTTGAAACTAAATTTATATTCACCCTGTTTCTTGTATTTTCCATTGTCCTTCCAAACACTGAATTATTCATTGTAGAAATCTTTGTCAAAATTATCCTTCACTTTTATTCTTATTGCTGTGTTTAAGTCTATATATTTCTTCAACCAATCTGACTGATTGAATTTTATGACTATGTATTTGTGGTAATTTTCATTCCTAGAGGCAGATGCTGTTTAGGATTCCTATAGTGAACAACATATTTATTTTTGTTTTCCAGAGTAGTTAACTATTTCCTTTCTTTAATGTTAGGAACTATTTTATTTTGAGAAGTGAGTGGCAGATTTTTATGTGAACTGTGTGACTTTTTTTTATATTCTAAATCTACTTCGAAAATATAACCAACTTTAACAATATCAGAAATCTTGTTTATTTCTGTGCAATCAAAATTATTTGGTTCATTGCACTCAAAACATTCCTATGGTAAATATTGACTCATAGCATAACCACATTAAATGTTTGCAGCAAAATGCTGTTACATATATTTTACGACAATGTGATATACCACCTCTTATTTCTCTTTTCAAACATGAAAATCAAGTCATAATCATGTAATAATTTAGTGGCTGTTTAGTAATTTTTAAATGTGCATCCCACGTTAAGTGCAGTAAAATACCGTGATGGATCGAAATCATACACTTTTATGCCAGTTTTTTTATAATTTAAAAATATATCAGACAAATTTTCCAATATTTTTAATTTGATTTTTCTTCATGTTTGCAGAAAATTCGTCAACTGAGGAAGACATGAACTTAAATTTGTCGATGAATTACATTTTCCAACTTTCTGTCCTCTAACCAAAACTCATGTATCTATCTTCATTCTTTGGTATTAAATATGTCTTTATTATCATAACCAAGTTCTTCCACAAACAAATAAGAATCATATCCAGATAAAGTATGTAAAGAAATAGGTACAAACCAGGATGCTGTAGTTGTAAATTACGATTATTACTAGAGACAGAATTATATATGTCACCAAAACCTTAAAATATGCATGAAAAATGCTTAAAAATGCAGGAAAAGTGTCGAAATATACAAAATCAGTTAGTAAAAAAATGGTAGATACTACATGCATTTTACATCAAAGTCGAACCTGTGCAAATCAGTTACGAGGACGAGAGCCAGCCACGCGAAAAATCAGTACATTTAAAATGCTCATATCATTTTCTGAATACTTTCTGGAGGATGTGAGGAAGGAGGCCTTTCTGGGATTATTTTCTATAATGGGATGATGACGCCTACTGTATTTGAAGTATTGTTCCTTCTTTGCTTTTGTTGTCGCTAACAAGCGTTTTGCTGTGAGTCACTCGCATCGCATCTGCTTGTTAGCAGATGTGACGCAAGTGAGTCACAGCAAAACAATCGATATCTACAGTAAAAACTTTGAGATATGTCGCACACAGAGGGGCATGCCCAAAAACTCTATAATATTTTATTTAAAAAATAACATACAATTACGAATGTTTTGGAGCAGCATCAACTCTTACTTAATACTACTGGACCAAAGCGTGATTCCCAATTTATTTTACATTTCCGTTTTGTTTTAAACATAAACTACCAAGTACTATTCCAAATTTTTGGTAGTGACAGTGTGTCTTCGATCGCTCAAAACATTTTTATAAGCAGAAAAGGACCATTCTACAACAACTGAGATAACTGGGCAGTATTTGAATTTGGGTGCTATGTTGTCACTTATTGTTTCTGGTAAAAGTTCACACATCCCATTAACAAAACTATCGATTTGGCACAAAGGTTCAAAGCTTGGGCTATTGTTTAAAATGTTTTCAAACTTTTCTAGAAGTTTTCTTGAGAATACCTCCAGCAATGAGGAGTTCACTAGAATAATTTAATTCATTAACTGAATAGATTCATTCAATTTGAAACCTCAAGTTCCAAGCTTTTAAATACCTGCAGATGTATGGGAAAAATGAGTGCTAATCACAGTAATGTTTTTTTAATGCCGAAATCATTAAAGACTTCCTTACACTGGCAAACTGCTGAAGCCTCTGCACTATAAAAGTCGTTTATTACTGGCCTTAATATGTTGACTCTAAAACAACACAGCTTTGATGAGTTTATAGCATCAAGTTACCAGTGGTTGGGAAGGTAAAAGCACATTTGGTAGTTTTTCCTTGTAGGTCCTGATGCGAGCAGTAGCCATTAGAAGCACTTCCTTTGTGGGTGAAATAAGTTTAAATACATTCACAAGCGTGGAACATACTTCTTCAGCAAGGTGATGTTCTCCATGAACAAAGCATGTAACATGAATCAAATTGGGATTACATACTTGGAGGGCTTTTCCTACTATGACCATACAGGGAGCATCACCTGAAATAAACACAAGCACCCTTTCATCTGTAGAAGATTCTGTGAATATTTTTCTAATACCCTCATTCAGAAATCTGGCGATCATAGATGATTTACTTTTTCAAGGTCTTTGCAGGCCTCTAAGTAGGAAAAAGAAGGCTTTTCTTTCAAAGAACTAATAATTAAATTTGCAGTGTAACGGCCTCAAGTGTCTATAGTTATGTCAACTGAAATCCAGATAATGCTGTCCTAGAGTTCATTGAATATTTCTTCCACAACACTTATGTAAATTGTCGGTATGTAATTTTTACGCAATGAAGATTCATCTGGTATATTCCTATTTAAGCAATATTTGTGCATGAAGCCTTTAAGGATGGGGTTTGTAGGTTTGTGAAGAGGGCTATTGCTTGCAAGCAATTCTTCACATAGATCCATGTTAAACCGCCTTTTGTTTACCTTTGGACAAATCCCTGCTGCTGCAACTTGCTGTTGTCAGAAGTTGGGTTATGGTCATTTCTTCTGCATTCCGGCAATATCAAGATTCGTCTTGGCATACTGGTTTGTTTGAAACCTTTTTTTGCATGAAATTTTTTCCCACAAACTCCACATTATAAAACAAATCCATCATACATAAATGTTCCTGAAAGGTCAGCTATCCGCAAAACGAAATTTCTGTTTTTGGGCAGCATGGTGCACAACACGTTACACACTACATGTCGTAAACACGATCAACTGTGTGCAAGTAAATAGAAAGCTAAACTGAAACAATAGACATGTGACTAAAAGCTTGCGCAACTTAATTATTGCTGTCACATACAGCAGAGAGGATTAACTGGGGGCGTGGCCATAGGAACATCGAACCTATCCACCTGTCTCTCTTTCTCCTCAGGCAGTGGCCTCTCTGTGAGCATTCAGTGAGACATCAAACTAGACATCAAAGCAAGAGACTGTCATCAAAATTTTTGAAATATTGTAAACATAGAGCGAAATTACGCGCTCTCACTCATTTATATTATTAATATGTAATAATCAGTGAAAAGGAGCCAAATATGAAAATTCATAGGCAACATGCAAATGCATATAATATGGTCTCTAATTTTTACATACTGAAGTGATATTTTTCCCAGTTATATGATCATGATTATGGAGGTTTTTTTAGTATTTCTTCTATAATGACATCCACATAGTGTAAAAATTTTACATTTGTTACGTTTAGACTTTTCTTCAGGAGATAATGATCTCATTTCTTCAGTTTCAGAATAAATGTTTCCAGTTTCATCAGTCTTTTTTTATACATTCAATAAATTTCTTATGCCAATTTGTTTCTCTGTATTAAACTGGATCTTTATAATTCCCTTTAATGTACTTGATATAACAACAGAATCCACTTGGTTCATGTTTTCGATATTTCATTGCGTATGACTTTTGTGGCTTTGGTTGACATTTGTCCTTCTTCAATAGTAAACTTTCAAAATCAGCATAAATGCCATATGGAACTTTTTGTGTATGTCATTAATATTCAAAATTTACATATGAGCCATTCTGTAGTAATTCCACTTTGAATGGTTTGTTAAATAATCATTTTGGTTTGTAACTATCTAATTTTTCTTTCCTATTAAAGTGAACGAAACACATATCACAAATAAATTTTGATTCTTTATGTTCTGAGATCTTATCTGAAATGAATTGAGTTAAACCTTTAGCCCTATACTACTATGAGTTTCCATTGTTTTTAAAATATAACAAATTTACATGATTTCTTTCTTACTTTTCATAATTTCTTAATGGATACCCATATTATTTCCCATAACATGAATTGACATCAATAGATAGACTAATTCTACTCTCAATTTGAGGAATGTTTTCAACCAAAACAGGAAATATAAAATTTTGTAGTTTTTCATCATAATCGAGACCAATACTTCCATATTGGGTAGCTCCTCGTGGATCTTTATTTACAAGATGGAATACAGATTTTATAGCCTACAGGAAACATTTTTAATCCTTATTTTTCGTTAATACAAGCTTGTTTTTCTTTTTTATTTCTCCTAGGAATTCGGTGTAAGCTGATCCTCTAAGTGGAATATATCTGTTAATTCCTAACTAAAGAACAATAATCCTATGTGCTGTCCATTCTGATCATTATGCTTGAAAATTAGATAATTTTGTTAAAATATTTTGCTTTCCATGACTGAATATTTTTCATCAAATTCTTCTCCATCGTGATAGTATACATTTACGTTTTTTGTCCAAATTCCTGAAACTTATCATTTGTCTGCAATCTGTACTCACAAAACTAATTAAAAACTATTTTCAAAACCGTAAAATAGTTCTAAATTGTCCTCAATTATTTTCATAATTTTTCGTTTCTCTGCATATAAGAAATGATTAGAATAAGTAGAGTTTATATTGTTTTCAAAATTTGTAACTAATAGTCTTTTTTAAAAAGCTGTAACAACCAGATATTCTCTAATTGTTTTTCCATATCTTTGTTCCTCAAATACATTTAAAATGGAAATATTACTTTCAGTGAATTAGGTTACTTATTTCAAAAAGTTTCATAATCATTTCTAGTTTCATAAAATGATAGTAGTTTCCAAAAATTGCCCTTAATTGCAGAGCCCCCCCTTTGGTATGCGATTTTCATTAATAAATGTAATGAAATCAACTTTCCTTAATTTACTATATCCTCTCAAATTATTCCTCCTGCGATAATCGCGAAGTTGGCCAACTGTAAAATCACCCAAAGTCTGAACCTTTTTGTTTACTATTTATAGAGATGAAAAACTACTAAAGGTTTTCGAAAAATTACACTTTTTAATCCATGTTTGTTTAAAATAGTCTTTAAGACAAATCTTGCATCTTCTATAGAGTTTATCCCTAGGTGTTGGATTCAAGTAAAAACAACATAAAGATTTAATTTCTTGACAGTCAGGATATTTTTTGAGGAAGATTCAATTTGTTGTATTTCATCTTTATTCATTGACAGTAATATTTTAGAATATTCATCACTCGAAGGTTTCTTATAGTTGGATATAAACTGTTCAAAACAAATTGTGTATTCTTATGTACTATATTTCTTTGAAGATTTTAATCAAATTTTTTACAAATATGTGATGGCTTATCCTATGTGTACTTTCATATATAAAAGTTATCAATTGATTTCTCCAAATCACATTTCTTACACTTGTTATACACTTCCATTTATTAACCAAATTATTCAACAAAAATTATGATTTAATAAATGAGTCATGTTTCATATTTTTTACTATCACTAGTAATTCCACTATATATTTTTTATTTCATTTACGAATTTTTCTTAAAAAAGAATTTTTTGCCCATAATTACACTGTATTAAGGAAAGTAAAGAACTAAATTTTATAAGGAATTCCAGGGGGGAATATCCCCCACTACAAAATCGAATAACGTGTTCAATAATATTCCAGCTGGGAAAGATTTCCCACATGAAAAATTAAAAAGTGCTATAGATTTGATTTTATGTAATGTATTTTTATTCTATATAAATAGAATAAAATATGGACCTTGTAATGACAAGCTTGCTTTCAATGGTAAGCAAGGATTTGTGATTACTGGTGAAAAGAATAATCCTTGGTTTAATGATAAAGATGTTGCTGAAATATTAGACTATAACGACACTGAATATGTGATTAGACCGGTTCACGCAGAAAATAAAACTATATTTGAAAATTTAAACCTAGAAACACTTTGGGATTCAGAGGTAAAGAAAAATCATCAACATTCGTCAATGACCCTGGCTTATATTCTTTAATTTTCAAATCGCTAAAGCAATAACCAAAAGCATTCAGAAAAAGGGTTTCACATGAAGTTTTACTGGCAATTTACGAATATGGAGAATATGGGATGAGAAAGGAAGTCATTCATTCCTACAGAAACCAAATACAATACAAAAATTATTATATAAAACGACTACAGGACAGAAATAAATTAGATGAGAAATGAATAGAAAATTTGCAAGCTGCAGTTTATATGGCTTTAGATGTAATAAACAAAATAAAAACATAGAAATATATACACTATTACCTAATGTTATTCCTCAAACTGAAGACCATAATTTAAGAGTAGCTTTTGTTCTTTTAAAATTATTTTTGATGAATGTGATTTATGATTATACTGACCATGTCATTAGAACACAAATGAAAAATTTGTGAGTACAGCTACAGACTATTCAAGATAGATACGCAAATTTTGAAGAAATGTTACTTAATTATGTTAGCTACATCACTTATTTGTGTTACTAATCCAGTAAATGTATACCAAAGAATGAAAAAAATATTAAGAATTGTTTGATAACACAATTATTTTAATATTTAGGATGACTATATACAAGAAGAATTAATTAATGATATAATAAATCTTTATTAAATTGAGTAGTAGCTTTAGATGTGCCTGTTTATCAGTTAATTGATGTATGAATATAGATGTATCTTCACTGCAATATGATACAGCTAGAAAGAATGAAAGTGCAATTGTTTTCAGTTGCAATGTAGCAACTTGTACATAAAAATTTTAATAAGATAATTTTTCCATTAATCATCAAAATATTATATGAGTTATCAAATCCCAACCATTTAAAAATATACATAATAGCTTTTCTTTCTCAATACATTTTCAACAAGATATAAACTAGGATGTTTTGTTTTCTGCAGTTCTTGTTCATAAATATTTCATTCAGTACCTTTCAGATTGTATGAGATTAGAATCTAATGAATAACATATTCAATTTCAAAAATTTCTGTTGACCAATTGGGAGCATACCCTTTTTCAAAAAGTTTACTGATTTTACTTCACTTTATAATTACTGATTTTAACTTTATCTACTTTTATTAATTTGTGATTCTCATTCGACACAACAGTAGTGGTTTCAAAAAGTTATTTCCTGAACTTCTATTGGTTTCATTTTTATAGTTGAATGTTTCGTTTTGTTGCATTCATCAATTAATTTTGTAACCAAGTCAACCCATCTATAATTTTCTTGAAGAGCAAAATTATATCACATATTTTCTTTAAGTGTTCTATGAAATCTTTTAACGACAGATGCTTTTAATTCAGTAAAAGTTCAATAACGATTACTATTATATTTTTCGTTAATTCTTGAAAATATTTATTATAAAACTCTTTCCCATTATCAGTTTGTAAATATTTTGGATTACAGGCATCTCTAGATTTTTTTGTCTTTAACTGGAAGAGCCCAAGCAAATTATGAAGAAAACATGTCAGTAACAGTTAATAATATTTATATTCCTTATTTGTTTTTGAAATTCCTTTCAGATTACCTGAATCCATTTCAACTCAATCAGCCTGCCATAAATCATCAATAGCAAGTGAAACTACATTTCTTCTTCTAAAATTTTTTCTTCTTGGTTTATGTAATTCAATATTAATTTCTTCATGAATATTTGAAAAGGGTCTTCTCAGAGACAACCCCTTCACCTACAAATTTTTTTAACGAATTTACTGTTTTTACTTTTATAAGTTGTACAAAGACCTTCGATTCTCTGTCTTTCGTTTTTAGTTGTTACTCTTTGAGGAATATGTGTTTCAGTAAATATTTACACTTCAAACCATAGATATTATTGTGATTGTCAATTTATACAGAATAAAAATTCAATATAGATTTTATTATTTTTTCATTTTATCATCATTACGTGATTTGAATACAAATTTAACAAATGTGAGTAATTCACCTGAAATAGGTACAGTTTTAATGGAGTGATTTAGAGATGTAAATGTTCCATCTTTCTTTTTCTTTTCATTGTGTTGGATATAAAATTTTTAATTCATCGATACTATATATATTTTACCTCTACTTTTCATTCAGATTTTTAATAGTCCACATTTGAACCAAATAAAATAATTCTCTTGATTTTTCTATCACACTCAGAAGTGTGTTTTAATATTTCAACAACCCTAATGAAACGAAATTTCGATTTATGTTTATCTTTTCTGACTGTCAATTAACTTAGGTACCATGTTAAATGTGCCTTTGACAAATGAGCTGTAAATGCTCTTTGTATTTCCATTTTTGTAAAGTAATTTGTTATGTCAGTTTCATTAAGTACTTTAATTTCATCATTAAGATGTTCTTAGTGATAAAATTACTGAATTGTGTTACAATACCTGTATACTCAAATTTTGTATTATATTCATTTTCTAAGTACTTTTTAGTAACAGCACCATAAACATTTACTGAATTTTTTTACAGCTACTATCCCTCTATCTTGAAAATAATATATCCTTTGGTTGCTTTCAAAATGCTATGTAATTCCTTATAATTTTTTTAATCATACTAAATATTTTTGGATTAATTTTTGCTTCTATCTTAACTGCTTCAACTGTTGCTAATTCATTTTTTAATTATCCATGAATGTGTTTATTTATTTAACTTCCAAAAATATCCATTTATTAAATACAAGATAATTTATAATTTTCTGGTAACACATTTGAAACAAATGGACACAAATGACCACAAATTATTTAATTAATATTTTGTATTCTTCCAGTATTGTAGTATAGACCATTTTTGCCAGATAGTTACCTAGCTGTTTAGGTATATTTCCCACAAACAAATCGAAAATATATTTGATATCTCTATCCTTATAATAACAAGCCCAAGGAGTACCAACACGATGAGTTGTGCCTAAATTTACTATTCCATATTTATCATTCTTTGTTTTATTGGGTAATTCATCAATCATGAATACACCATGACAGTTTTTAATTTTTATTTGTTTAACTAGTTCTTCTATGTCAAAATTAGATACAGGTTTGTTATATTTTTGAATTTTTTTGCAAAATTTTTAACCTTTTTTTACTCAATTTCCTTTCTTTTGCATTGATAATTTACATCTTTTTTGTTGTTCTGATTCTTTATCAGCTTTATGCTTGTATATTACTGCATTTGCAATTGCTGCCAACCCACTGGCTAATTAACCAGCAGCAGCTAATGCTGGAAGAAGTAATGCTAGGAAACCTTCATCATGAATTGTTAAACCAGAACCTGTTTATTCGTTTTTTAAAAGACATTCATACAACTCTGAAAGAAAGTAATTGGTAGTATAATTCCAGGTACCTTATTAAATTTAGACCTGTGTACTTCCAATGTAGTTGAAAGTATAACTTCACCTACCTCGCAGTTTGAGATCATCAACTGGGATAAATGTGTAAATTGAGTTTTTGTAGTTATTTATACAGGATGGTCCATTCATAGTGACCAGGCCAAATATCTCATGAAATAAGCATCAAATGAAAAAACTACAAAGAACGAAACTTCTCTAGCTTGAAGGGGGAAACCAGTGACGTTATGGTTGGCCCACTAGATGGCGCTGCCATAGGTCAAACGGATATCAACTGCGTTTTCTTAAAAATAGGAACCCCCATTTTTTATTACATATTCTTGTAGTACGTAGATAGATTAATGTTTTAGTTGGACCACTTTCTTCGCTTTGTGACAGATGGTGCTGTAATAGTCACAAACGTATAAGTATGTGGTATCACATAACATTCCGACAGTGCGGACGGTATTTGCTTCGTGATACATTACCCATATTAAAATGTACTGTTTACCAATTGTGGAAAAGGTCGATATCGTGTTTATGTATCAAAATGCCCAACGGGCATATGCTATGTATGCTGCTCGGTATCCTGGGTGACATCATCCAAGTGTCCGGACCGTTGGCCAGATAGTTATGTTATTAAAAGAAACAGGAAATGTTCAGCCACAAGTGAAAAGTCAACCACGACCTGCAACAAATGATGATGCCCAAGTAGGTCTTTTAGCTGCTGTCGCAGCTAATCTGCAGTAACAGACAAATTTCCCGATAATCGGGAATCTCAAAAACGTCGGTGTTGAGAATGCTACATCAACATCGATTGTACCTGTACCATATTTCTATGCACCAGGAATTGCATGGCGACGACTTTGAACGTCGTGTACAGTTCTGCCACTGGCACAAGAGAAAGTACGGGATGATGACAGATTTTTTGCACGCTTTCTATTCGGTGACGAAGCGTCATTCACCAACAGCGGTAACGTAAACCGGCATAATATGCACTATTGGGCAACGGAAAATTCACGATGGCTGTGACAAGTGGAACATCCGCGACCTTGGCGAGTTAATGTATGATGTGCCATTATGTGAGGAAAGATAATTGGCCCCCATTTTATCAATGGCAATCTAAATGGTGCAATGTATGCTGATTTCCTATGTAATGTTCTACCGATGTTACTACAAGATGTTTCACTGCATGACAGGATGGCGATGTACTTCCAACATGATGGATGTCCAGAACATAGCTCGCGTGTGCTTGAAGTGATATTGAATAGCATATTTCATGACAGGTGGATTGGTCATCGAAGCACCATACCATGGCCCGCACGTTCGCCGGATCTGACGTCCCTGGATTTCTTTCTGTGGCGAAAGTTGAAGGATATTTGATATCTTGATCCATCGACAACGCTTGACAACATAGGTCAGTGCATTGTCAATGTATGTGCTAACATTACAGAAGGCGAACTACTCGCTGTTGAGAGGAATGTCGTTACACGTATTGCCAAATGCATTGAGTTTGACAGACATCATTTTGAGTATTTATTGCATTAATGTGGTATTTACAGGAAATCATGCTGTAACAGCATGCGTTCTCAGAAACCATAAGTTCACAAAGGTATATGTATCACATTGAAACAACCGACATAAAATGTTCAAACGTACCTACGTTCTGTATGTTAATTTAAAAAATCTACCTGTTACCAACTGTTCGTTTAAAATTCTGAGCCATATGATTGACACTATTACAGCGCCATATATTGCAAAGTGAAAAAAGTGATCCGACTTTCATATTTCTTTACATACTAGACGAATATGGAATAAAAAATGGGGATTCCTATTTAAAAAAACGCAGTTGATATCCGTTTGACCTATGGTAGCGCCATGTAGTGAGACAACCATAGCGCCATCAGGTTTCCCCCTTCAAGTTAGACAAGTTTCGTTCTTTGTAATTTTTTTCGTTTGACGCTTATTTCTTGAGATTTTGGCCCGGTCATGATCAATGGACCACACTCTATATAGAATCTCACAACTTGTAAAACTGCCCCCATGATTGCAGATATAATCTACCATTTAAAAACTTGTCAAGAACTTCTTAAAAGAGGAATTATGACTGTCAAATTTGCTCTTACCAAGCCATGGATGTGTCAAACATGCTTGTAAATGTCCTAAGGAACGTTGTCAATTTAATCTTACATATGAAACAGACGCTCTTCGTGTATGGTGTATTTTGCCATTGGTCGGAATGAGTAGAAATGCATATGAAGCATTGCTAATATTGACTCTTGCACTGTGTAAAAAGAAAACAAGACCTTCGACAAGGGAATGGTTTAAAAATTAGGTTGAAATATAAACATGAAAAAGTGTTAATGAAAATGTTACACTCAGAACCTGATGATTACATCAATTTTCTGTGGTGGGACAGTGAAACGTTTAATGACTTGTTCACAGTTACTTCGCCCTCACATTGAAAAAGAAGACACATAGACATATATCTACGAAAATGTATTCTCTTTTACTTAGTTATCTAATGAGCGTTCAATAAAATACCACAACGCAGGAACATTTTGTCTACATCGTCCGTGGAAGAAATGGAGAAGTTATATTACTCTTACATCATTGTAGACCCACTTTTACGTATGTTATGCATAAAATAATGATTTTTTCACAACTTCTTCCTGCGTAATAAATGGCTGGGAAAAATGTGCTACCTTCACCATTTTCGTAACCGTCACTACTATTTTGCTTTTATCTTTGATCGTAGTTTCTTTAGTTTGAAAACCCAAGATATAGTGAGATAAGTTGTAACAAAAAGTGTTTTACTAAACTTATGCAGCGAATCATGGATGTAAGCAACGTCCGCCATCTTTTCAAATTTTCGGTCAATCAGTATTCCCGCCGAACACAACAGACACGCTCTATCCTTGACAAGCACGGCCAACAGCACTGTATATAGTCAAATACTTGGCAAGCATAGTTATGTTTGACAGAATGTTTGATCTTTTATGTGGACTGTAAGTAACGTGTCTTTTTGCAGAAGGGAAACATTGATATTTACTTTTGAAAGGAACAACGGAAAACGTACGCTCCTCGTTGTCCAAAAAGGATAATGTACATTTTGTTGATGAGGAAGTGATAGGTATTCTAATTACTAACGCTGTGAATTGTTTATACGTAAATTATCAATATCGAAGTTTGTTAACGAATAGTCAGGAACACTGATGGTAGCGTAGAACTTAAACATAATGATGGGTATGTCAGTACAGTCATAATAACGAACGCAGTTATTGACTTGCACTCTGTGAGAGTCCGTGATTTACCTTTCGAAGTACCCCTTGAGAAAATCAGAGAAGTGCTTAACTTATAGTGACAGTTTATGACAAAAGGTAAGAAATATGGTCTGAAAACTTTTAGAATGGCAAGGCAATTGGCAATTGAATAGGTAAACTAGAACTATAAAAGTGTGTGTCCCCTTACATGACTGTAGGGCGTATGTTGTGCATGGAAGCCAACACTGCACAAGCTCCATATGGAAATCCGTTGAACACTTGAGGGAAAATTGTATCTGTAGACTCCCTGTATAATTGTCTATTACAACAAGTCAACGAGGAGTAATGACGTATGCTACCGTGCTTTCAGGCTGGACTGTCACCTGTATGAATACATCAAGGGCCTGAAAGTAAAAGAAATGGGAATAAGGACGCAGCAAGCGTTCGTGAAACTATCGATGAAAAGCAAGGGAGCAGAATGAAGAGTGCTTAACTTATAGTGACAGTTTATGACAAAAGGTAAGAAATATGGTCTGAAAACTTTTAGAATGGCAAGTTAATTGGCAATTGAATAGGTAAACTAGAACTATAAAAGTGCGTGTCCCCTTACATGACTGCAGGGCGTATGTTGTGCATGGAAACCAACACTGCACAAGCTCCATATGGAAATCCGTTTAACACTTGAGGGAAAATTGTGTCTGTAGACGCCCTGTATAATTGCCTATTACAAGTCAACCAGGAGTAATGACGTAGGCTATCGTGCTTTCAGGCTGGACTGTCACCTGTATGAATACATCAAGGGCCTGAAAGTAAAAGAAATGGGAATAAGGACGCAGCAAGCGTTCGTGAAACTATCGACGAAAAGCGAGGGAGCAGAAAGAAGAGTGGCGTAGTAGACAATTCAAGTAAATCAATCGATGCGCATGCGTCACTGAAATCGACAGCATGAGGAACATTAGAATGCAACTATGGATGTGGAACGGAATACGGAGATGGTGGCAAGCGCTAATGAAAGCAAAGCAAATTTGAAACGCAGTGAAACTAGCTGTTCTGGGAATGCAGAAAATAAATGCGATGACTAATCGTAGATTGATGGGAGCACATAACAAACTGTGGGCTACGAATGCAATTACAAAACTCCTCTTACACTGCGACTCTCGGCAAAATCTTCGGCGCGAATACACAAAACAGCAACCGTACCTTGTTCAAAGCAGGCAAGACAAGTAGCAAAGAATATGAAGAATGAACTGCGAACTTCTGTGTCAAATATTAAAAAACGTAAAAGAGAGAAGAAGGACGGTGAAATTGCGCCAATCTCTTTCTTGCATTTCAAAGTATTACACGAGCTGTATCAGATAGCTTGGGAGCAAACAATTGTGTCCTGGGCAGACGAACTACAGTCCCACCGGATGAAGCCTAACTTTGACTACGTAATAGGAAGTGTTCGTGATCCAGCGCAAAATGATACGGAAAACTGTTGCAATGGCTTTGTGTAATGTACCAGTAGAAATGGAACACGAATGAAAATGTGAAATGCAGGTACACTTTATGTACTAAATGCGATAACTCCAACAGTCAATCTAAATATTACTAATGAAACGTTTCGAGAGTCTCACATTGGCTTTGGTAAGACCTTTGTGATTGACTAAAACACAAATTGTTGCGTTGTTTCTGGTTGCTAAACATGTTCTTTTACGAAATAAAAAAAACTAAACTAAACTTCTCCCGAACAGGCCATGAAGGCCCATCGGTACCGACCGGGCGCCGTGTCATCCACAGCCCATAGACGTCGCTGGATGCGGATATGGAGGGGCATGTGGTCTGCACACCGCTCTTCCTGTCGTATGTCAATTTCGGAGACCGGATCCGATACTTCTCAATCAAGTAGCTCCTCAGTTTGCCTCACTAGGGCTGTGTGCACCCCGCTTGCCAACAGCGCTCGGCAGGCTGGATGGTCACCCATCGAAGTGCTAGCCCAGCCCGACAGCGCTTAACTTGGGTGATCTGACGGGAATCAGTGTTACCACTGGGGCACGACCGTTGGTAGTGTTCTTTTA
Source organism: Schistocerca piceifrons (assembly GCF_021461385.2). Lineage (NCBI taxonomy): Eukaryota > Metazoa > Arthropoda > Insecta > Orthoptera > Acrididae > Schistocerca > Schistocerca piceifrons. The sequence goes on along the minus strand of NC_060144.1, from coordinate 156,094,280 downwards.
CGGCCCTCTTTTTTTACTGTTCATTCTACAAAGAAATTGAGTGTTCGCCAGTCCATATTGTAATACGCCATCACGTACAACATAAGGGCACGACATTGTTTAAATACACTTGCAGATAATGGCTTGAACATTTCAAGAATTAAGATACATCTACAAACGTTTTCTTAAAACTTACAAGGGGCGCTCAATAATTAATGCAACACATTTTTTCTCGTCTAGTTTTGGTTAAAAAATGCAGAATTTGTTGTGGGACATAGTGGAATATTTCCGACTCAGCCCCTATAGCTTCCTGAAGTTCCGTTAGGTGAACGCTCTTACGTAGCCCTCAAAAGGCGTCTCTAACGGAGGTGCAATCCTAGCAGAGAGCTGTCACTGAGTTTCTTTTGACGGAAAACAAGAACTTCGTAGACACTCACAGGCGTTTTCAGAATGTTTATAGATACCTGGCAGTGAACAAAAGCACATTGAGTATTGGGTGAGGCGTCTGTCATCTTCGCAACAAGGTCGCACAAACCTGTCCGATCTCCCGCATGGCAGCCGGCCACAGTGCTGTCTCTCCTGTAACTCTAGAACGTGAGGACAGTCTCATTCGAGATGATCGAGCGATCACGATCAAACGCCTCGCTGCACAGCAGGACGTCTCTGTTGCTAGTGCACCTGAGTCGGACTCAAAAAAACTACATTGGACTGCTCTTCCTCATCCACTCTATGGCCCAGGTCTCACACCTTCTGACTTCCATCTGTTTGGCCCAATGAAGGATGCACTCGGCGGAAAGCAGTACATGGATGATGATGAGGTTATTGGTAGAGTATAATGTTGGCTCCGACGTCGCTCTGAGATAAGATTATGTTGAAAGGGTGGGTTTTGTACGCGGAAGAGTGGGGAATAGTGTGGTATATTGAAAATCTGAATAAAACCAACCCGTTTTCAGAAAAAGAGTACGTTGCATTACTTACTGAACGGCCCTCCTATTTATTACCTACGTTACCAAACATATTTGTTGCACGGGGCTCGAATGACTGACTATGGACCATGTGGTTTATCTTTTGTTTTCCTGGTTATACAAGAAGCACATAGTTGTACGCTTTTCTTAAATCTCTAAAAATTGTATCAGGTACTAAGTGTATCTCTATACTAAAACGTAAATATTTTTTTTAATAATAATAATAAAAGATAGCCGAAGTGGTTAATTTGGCGGCACGCGATAAGCGGGAAACCTCGGTTCGAGTTCTGGTCCAGCACAAATTTTCATTTGTCTCTGTCGAGGAGCATATCTACGCCTACCACAGCTGATGCCAAGGAATTCGCACACAGCGAATTAATTTCGAATTATTTCGTACAGCTGTGTATCGTCAACAGTGTCTCTTCTTACAGACATGCATCTAAGCATTCGGGAGTCATCTCACAAATCTATCCCCCATGCACGCCGTAATAACTACATTCCTGGTTACAGTAAATAAAACTCCTGTCTACTGGAGAAATACAAGAACCTCCTCCAAGAAACCCTTTTAGTGAGCGAACATCACATCATGCTTTAATACTTATTCAGTCTGCGGAGAAAGGTAGGATAATTCGGCGGATAGAAATGTTAGAAGGAATGGAGATAGCGACAAGTAGCAGAATGGCATGGAGGCTTCTACGCCACCTGAGCAACGACGCAACTCAAAAGAAAATGCACGCAAACATTTCCGCATATCAAATAGCGCAAAAGCGTATTAAAAAAGAAATAACAGCCAAAAGGGACAAATAACGTAAGACTAAAGGCAAGAACACTTAGAAACGAATGAGATCCCGTCTCCATTTCGTGAAAAAGAGCTGCAAAAAGTTGTGCAGCAATCTACGAATAATACGACAGCTGGCTTGGACGACATACGAATAGAGCTGATAAAAATATTCTAACAAACAACAATGAAATGGCTTGTAGAATTCTACAATAACTGCATAAAACAGAACAATATACAGAAAATATATAGAAAAACCAAGATAACAACTATTTTGAAACCGGAGAAGAGCCTTGTGATCCTCAGAGCCATCTGTTTTCCTCATTATTACACCATGTGTACTAGACATCTGAATGGATACTTTTGAACCGTCTGTCATCAGAGATTGGTAGCTTATTTATAGCTGAACGGATCGATATCAGAACGCAAAGAAACTGTATATCACAAATAAATCTACTAACTCAGCACATAGAGTTGTGGTTTGAAAAAGGAGGGTCTCAAGAATTTATCGACCTTCCAAAAGCTTACAGTACAGTCCATCAACAAATAATGGTGCGCAAGCTCTACTCATTGACTCAGGACTATGGTTTCAGGAGAATAATTGCCACATTTCAGCACAACTGAACATTCTACGTTGAATATCATGGAAGGCATTTCCATTGGAGAAACGAATGAAACTGTCTACCCCAAAGGAGTCTACTTTTACCGGTACTTTTAAACATTTACACAAATGATCATTTAGACAAAAGTATCGTATCTACTGCCGATCTTGCTCTGACAGTACAGACAGATTATTTTGAAGATGCAGGGCACCTGATGACAAGAGATGTGGAAACTTATTCCGACTGCAATAATAAGAACAACGTGAAGCGAAACCCAAACATAACTCACGTCTGCACTATCAGTCTATGAAATAGCCAGGCAAGAAGAACACTGACATTGATTTGGAAAGGCATCGAATATTGTCTCAGAGCCGAATAATTTGGAACTACTTTAGACAGACCACTCACTCCCCGATGTTACTGCCTTAACGCCTGCCATAAGGTGTCAGCCCGAAACAGCATCGTACAGAAACTTCTTGGTAATCATTGCGGGCCGGGAGGGGTGGCGGGGGGGGGGGGGGGCACACCCCAGGCTACATTCTCCTGCGATAGCACTCCGTTTATCGGCTGATGCATATACCTGCACATTGTGGTGCAGATTCTCCCATATGAAAGAAGTAGACATAGCCCTTAATGAAACTGCAAGGCTAATTACTGGATGTCTGAAACCAATTTCAATACATTGTAGATAAATTGTATTGCATGACAGGAATCGCTCCCCCTGATATACACCTGGAAGTAGCAGCAAATGCCGAAATAAACAAAGTCAAAGAAATAAGTTACACCCACTGAACCACTGCATGGACATACTTGACCAAGAGCTAGGTTGAATGCTAGGAAGAGCTTTTTGCGGTCAACACTGTAGCAAGTACGTCAGCTAAGGAAGCCAGGAAAAAGCTGTGTGCAAGCGGGAGTAAAGCCAGTAGAGCGCTCATCAGCTGAAAACAATTTAGAATGAACCACATGGAGATCACTGAAACAGATTACGAGTGGGCTTTGGCAAATCTGAGGACAAGTTAATGAAATGGGAACACTTACAGAGGCCAGCACAGTGAAGTGTACAGGTCGTCTGGGTAGAACGTCTCGCACACGTCATATTAGATTTGGGTGCCTGGGGGTGGATGGAAGAACTGTGACATGCAAACACTTAGTGACACATAAATATACACTTCGTTGCGCTGAAACTAAAGTTGTAGAGTAACTTGTTGGATGTGCTCGCCGACAGATACAGCTAAGCAGTGGCCTGTCAAGGCGTGAGTTACTGAATATATTGTCAAAAAGACTATTTCCGTCCTGGGCCCCACAATGTCAATCGCGGTAGTCAACACTTGTCGCTATGCAAAGGCTATAGGTGACTCCACTTGCAAAGTCTCGCAGGCTGATCTCCACTATCAACTGCAGCTGAGAACAGTAACCCTGGAACTCTGTACTAGAACTGTCGTACGCCAAAGGCAAACATAAACCCCCCGTTGCTACCTTGGCCGCTACTTATCCCCACACGGAAGTCCATCTCATTGGCGGCGGTGCGGAAATTATTGATTGGGCCGCGGCGAAATTGAAAGCGCCGACAGTGGCGCAAGTCGGGAACTGTCTCAGCCTGCCAGCTCCGGTTGCGTCCATTGGCGAGGACACACACACACGTTGTGAATATCGAGAAGTAGAGGCAACTAAACATCAGTGTTTATGTTACCTTGATTGCTGTCATGAGGAAGAATTGTTCAAGGTACATAACAATGCTGTAACAGTTGCTCGTTTCTGGGCAAAGGCTGCTTGATTTCTGTTTAATAGACTGACAGAAAATATCAATCACCAATAAAATAATTAATTTGGAATAATGAAATTTTGGGAATACATTTGTCTAGGTAACATATTTAAGAGATCGTCGTCACAAGACGGGAGGTTAACTTAAGCGCAACTTAAGCTGTAGCAAATGTGAAATGCTGGTACATTAATAACCGGTGATGATTGCAAGCATGCAAAAGTGCATGCAATGTGTTGCACAGATGCTGAATGTCAGTTTGTGGAATGGAGTTCCATGTCTGGTCCACTTGGTCGCTCAATACAGGGGTGATTAATGCTGATTGTGGATGACGCTGGAGTTATCTTCCGATGATGTCTCATACGTGTTCGATTGGAGACAGATCTGGTGATCGAGCAGGCCAAGGCAACATGTACACATTCTGTAGAGCATATTAGGTTACAACAGCAGTAGGTGGGCGAGGGTGATGCTGTTGGAAAGCGCCTCCTGGAATGCTGAGTAGCAGATTTAACTACACAGTTGCGGTCTGAGTGCGTGGTATAACCACGAGAGTGTTCCTGGTGTCGTACGAAGTCGCAACCCTGACCACCACTCCAACCGCAGGTGCAGTTCTCTAGCATGCAGACATGTTGGTAGCAGGCTCTGAATTGGTCTCCTACTAACCAACCCACGGCCATCACTGGCATCGAGACAAAACCAACTTTCTTCAGAAAGCACAACAGACCTCCATCCTGGCCTCCAACGAGCTCTCACTTGACACCAATCAGGCAGCATTTGACGGAGGTTTGGGGTCAGTGGAATGCACGCCACAGGATGTATGGCTTGGAACTGTCCTTGAAGTAAGCGATTTGTAACAGTTCGTTATGTCACTGTGATACCAAATGCTGCTCAGTTCACTGCTGCAGATGCAGTACGATGCGCCAGAGCAATACGCCTAACACGATGATCTTCCCTCTCAGTAGTGCCACGTGACCGTCTGGAGCCCGGTCTTCTTGTGGCCGTAAGTTCTAGTGACTACCGCTGCCAGCACTCATGTACAGTGGCTACATTCCTTTCCTCAGTATCACACAAGTAACATCCAACGTTTCGAAGTCCTATTACATGACCTCGTCAGCGAGGTGTTGACACTGGCATCACTGCCGCCTTTAAGGCATTCTTGACTACCATCAGCTCACCACGTCCAGCTTCAAAGGTAAATAACGCTCACGACCTTTACAGCGTGTATTTTAGGCAAACCTGATTTCCATCCTCATAGTGATGCTATTAGCGCCAATCTTAGGCAACTGGGGCGAAATTTGAATAGACATCATTTTTCAAGTGTAGAAACGCTCCTACCAGCTTTCGTTTATGTCACACAATTCCTTGCTGTGGCAACTTTTTTTCCACCAGTGTATGTGCTGATATGCATAAATTCATTCTATTTCCTGGTCTGTGATTGTAAGTTTATTGTTTTCCGTGTGTATGCATCCGACTAAAGTAAATAAATAAGTGCATTAACACAGACTGAGGCAATATTGTCTTTAGCAATTGCTATTACTAAATATTTTTTGGAATTCGATGAGAAGCTTTCTCAGATTCCATAAATCTCACACATAGCAGTAATTCATACAGTGGTTCCGTTGTATAACGGCTATTTTTTTTCAAGCTCCCATCGGTCGCATAATTAAAACCACAGTGAAAACGTGACGTTGTTTTCCACGGGTGTATTCCACAGTGTATCTAGCATACCCATAGATTGTATTACCTCGCACTTTACAGTTCGGTGAGCACTGTGAGCAAATGAAGCCGCCTAGAGTATCTTGCCAAATGTAAAGCGCATGCTCTGATTTACTGATTTCGTGCAGCCCACATAATGTAACTGTCATGAGTAACAGCAAAGTGTATCAATTTTTCAGGACCCCACAGCAGCTGCAACAAAGACTTTCCTGCAGCGTTTGCGATGTGAAGCGATTGGTCATCCACCACACAGACCGGACATGTGTCCCCGTGATTTCCTTCTCATTGCTCACGTGAAGCACTGGCTATGAGGACAGCATTTTGGCACAGACAACAAGCCGCATATCAGCGTGGAGAACTGGCGGAGAGCACACGCGACTGCCTTGTAGGACGAGGGTACTGGTCGGTTGGTACAACACTACGCCAAATGTCTTTCGTCGGAGAGGCGACAATGAAAGGAAGTACCTGGAAGTGGCAGTTTGCAAACAAAACATTGTTGACTTTCACTGTGGTTTCCATTCCACGACCGATTGGGGCTTGAGAAATAAAATTGTTCTCGTATGCCTTCCCTCAAACTTGTAAATGAAACACTGTGCGATTTGCTGTTTGAGTGACGCAATTTACATTTCCCTGAATGATTTTTTTCGAGCAGTTGAACAAAATTTTACTTAATATCATGTAAATTACATAAATAACGCTGATATTTATATAATTTTTTTGTCTTATCTATGACGTTCTCATTTACAGGTTGCAATAAGGGAAGAGCACTGACTGTCAGACAAAATGTGTTTCTGGTGCGCTATGAAGAGTTATATTAAATAAATTCTGAAACGGAAATAAAGCATATAGAGATCTTCCTTCAACTAATACGCATTTTTTACTCTGTGTGTTGAACGGGTCCTGACAGTTTGCCCAGGCCTTTTTGTTAGGATCTTCACAAAGGGAGAGCGATCTAAACCTTCGCCTAAATCACTTCAGAAAGGGAAGGTGCTGTTATGTCCTGTTTCGACAGACATGAAGTGTAGCCAAGGGCTCACAATTACAACCAACACACAGATTCTTATAATGAGTATAATGCGAATTTATTCGAGGAACTCTCATTTTTTTTAATGGTGCGATACCCAATGACATTAATAAAATCCGAGGAGCAACCAGCATGTCACAGTGGGCCAAAAAAATCTGATGATGGCTTTAACATAAGCCGAAACCGGTCATAATAAACAAATGTTATTGCGATCTCGACTCTTCTTTTAACCAATAAAATCGAACGCTTATAGGATCACTTTGTTGTCCGTCTGTCTGTCTGTCCTACTATTGAAAACTCTTTTTGTCACGCCAGGTTGTCGTATCGATTTGAAATTTGTGCCATAGACTAAAATCTATCGTCCCTTGACATTGTAAAAACTTGAAACTTCTAAGTCAGTGCAATCAAAAGATACGGTCATTTAAGTCACATTTCGATACTCGCAAATTCACTCATCAAAACCAATAGGACACTTGACCTAGAATCAAGAAATTTTACGAGAAGCAAGGTTTCGCAGTAAAATTACAGGAAAAAAGCGAAAATTGTTTATTTGTAACTATATTAAATAAAAAATCTTTTTGCCACTAGTGCTTACAATGCATTTATCATCCGTCCAGACCATAAGAGAAACTTATTATTGCATAGAAATGTAAAATCTTACATAAAAGAATGGCCCTGACTAACATTAACCTATACCTTTCACAAAGCACTTACCTCACAAAAATCTTCTTTGCTCAAGCTACTGCAATACAGCGAGCGCCACTACTGCCAGCTAAATAAAAGATTCAAACTACTGAAGGCACTAACTACTGATAGGCATAGTTATCAAATGAAAGATTTTGATAGAGAACAAACAATGCATTTATCTTAACAGTGTTCAAAAGTCATAATATATATATATATCATTTCATGACATCCAGTCTTACAAATTTACTGTCTCTCATCAGATCATCCGCTCTCAAAACTCCGCCATCTCACTCCCCACATCCACCACTGCTGGCGGCTCACCTCCAACTGCGCAACGCTACGTGCTGTTAACAGCCAACAGCCCAACACTACAATGGCAGACAACAATGCAAACTAGCCACAGACTGCACACAGCACAGCCAGGGATTTTCATACAGAGCGCTACGTGGCGTTACCAATATCAAAACCTAAACAGCCTACTTACATAGCCCCCACGCTCCCCACAAAAAATTTTACAAATTGTTTTGGGCAGTGGCCAATACAGATTTCAAAAAATTTTTTCATAATTACACTAACAAAGAAATCAAATGCACACACTAATCGGTACAATGTTTGCCAAAAGCTAAAATTTTCTCACAGTCCATAAAGACAGTCCTGATCGTTCATCACAGTAAAATTGCAGTGTTTTTCTCAAAGTCTGAGCGGTAAAAGAAAATGCACACAGAAGTAGTGGATATCCATGCAGTCTTGAAGAAGTAGTGTTGTCCTTCCAACGGAAAGACAGTGCTGACTCTTGACATGCAGACAGGTAATGGGCCACAACAGAGCAAACTCACAGCAGAGTCATTCGAAGTTTTGAAGAATATTGGTAGGTAGGTCATCACAGAGCAGACCCACTGTAGTCTTGGCAGAGAGTATGGTATTGGTGGGCCACCAGAGGTGCAGACCCACTGCAGTCCTTGTAGAAATAATGGTACTGGTGGGCCAACAAAGATGCAGACCCACTGTAGTCCTTGTAGAGACGGCCAGCAGCCATCTGTTGTGACTGTGCAGGTGCACAATCACCATTGAAGAGTCTTGTACTATATAGCAAGTCCATAAACCACTACTAGTGCACTCACAAAGTTTTTGGAATTATCCTTAGAACCAGCAATGCTGTTAACTAGTCCCTTGCTGAATTATCAACACACGTGCAAACACTAACAGTCCCTACTTCTCATATATTGTCCATATACTATGACCAACAGAAACGTGTGCAGTGAAATGTAGTTAATTTGATGAACTGGTCTCAATTACAATTTTATAACATAAGAATACAATAACAAAGGTACAAAATACATCATTAAAGAACCTAACAATACAGATAACATTTGTAGTAAAACAGGCTTTACAAAAGAATAGAAATAAACATGTACATCAGTGTTACAAGAATTATGACATACGTACATACATAAAAAATCAGAATAACTTTTGAAACATCACTTCACACATGAGCATTAAAACAAAACAGAATAAATAATGTCTAAACATCTTTACAAAGTAAACAACATATTATCAGAAAAATTCTACAACATAAATCTTATTAGCTAAACACATAAAGACAAGAAAAACACAAATTCACATAGCGTAATAACAGAAAAGTACAGGACAGGGTTTGTTTTCAGTGTGACATTTGGTACTGCAGTCCAACCCAAAACTTCATTCTGTAGATCTTTCCTCTTATTTCAACATTTGTTTCCACCCAAAAAAATCCTATCCAAGCATGCCTTCTGTATTCTGTTCACATCCTCTTTCAAAAATAGTTTTTCTCCACTGTACACTACTTTTTTGGCCAAACCATTTTCTTATAGCTTCTCAACGCATTTCTTCCAATTCATCATAGTTACTTATATAGTCTACCCTTCTTAAGCTAACTTAAATCTACTGAGCTCAGATATATTCACCAAGGAACAAGGCAATGCAGTAGCACATAACAACACAAACAGCAATGACAAAAAAATGGAAATTGGCAAAGCAAACAGCAGTATATATAAATTAGCAAAGCAATTGCAATATTACAACTAATATAAGGCAATGTGCAGCAAACAAGAAAAATAAATCCGTAGTAAAACTGGCTTAACAGAATAATACAAAGTCAAATTCAGTAGCACTATGCCTGGCAAACAGCAGCAGCAAATGCTATAACTTATACCTAAACATGACAAAGCTCAAGCAGAAAAAATATTACACTAAAGACAACAATGCAGATAAGGGAAATGTATATTTTCATCTTAATGTCTATGTAATTAAAGTGATGCATCACAACTTATTCTACAAAAGAAATTACCAAATACTTGAAAATAAAATTCTGCATGCAATTCCTGTGAAGGGAAATGTCTTTTTGTGCTCCTTTGTGTTTTTTGAAGTAGATCATAAAGTTATTATTTACTGGATCTGTAGGCATAAAATATTTATATTAGTACATCTATAATATTTTATTTTAACCAATGCTGCAGTGCAGCTAGAAACTAGATATTAAACAAAATAGGCAAAGCAAGGCGTGAAACGTCATTCACTAGCCATATGGCATTTCATAATGCAGTAAACAATCTTTCAACTAGCAAGACAATAGACGTGTAATGTTTCTCATCATTTCATTTCAGTAAATATCATAAATTAAGAAATCTACAGTGTAATCTTGTTTTCAAGTTTGAGGGTGTCATATTTTCTTTCTACAAGGAACTGTCAATATCGAGGTTAATGGCCTCTTTTTTCTCCACCTAACGGCTTTTTCTCCAGGCGACGCACAGCTGGGCGTCAACGACGCATTACGTCGAGGTCATTTAGCTTTCTTAGCGAAATTTACAACAGAAGTTTCCACTACAGTGACAGTTTGATACAAATAAAATTTCATAAGTCGAGAAATTACAGTAGAAATTTGAAGAAACAAAATCCTATAAATATAACAGTGTCCAAAAATTTTCGCCGGCATTGTGATACATTCACGCACTTAACACATTTCATAAGTACGATTCTTGGTTTCCAACATCCTTTTTCTCAAATCAGAGTGCCTAACCACTACTCATTATTCCTTACCTTATTACCTATATACATATCTGTCGACACTTTAATATTTCATCATAATAAAGACATAGCATAATCAGATTCCTCATATAGCATCAGCCTATTGATCATAAACATACCTCAACAGCATAATACACATTGTCATCGTAATAATAACATCATAAAAACTCAGCCAAATCTCAAAAACGTCGTAGCTTTATGCAGTAGTTTCAAAACCTAAAAAAATTCTCTGCTCATTTCAATAGTGTCATCTACCACACTTGTACTTTAAAAATCGTGATTCCATACCAAATACATCATTCAAAGCTCTCATAGTATCACAGTGGTTCCGAAAAATATATGAACAGTTCACAAAGTACAGACAAAATACAATTTCATAAGTGTGAAGTTATCCAGCTGTGTAATTGCGTAAACACCTGTCACTGATGTAGTAAAAAAAATGTTTGTGTCTCTCAGTTAAATGATCAGATAGCTGTGTATTTTATGTTTTGGAGAAATATGGTGCTGTTGTGTAAAGTTGTATAAGCAAATACCATATTAGCTAGGGCTCCTTCTGCTTGACAAACAAATGGTACACAAAGTAAGCGTGTATCCCCCTGAGGCTTAATATAATTATACCCTCAGGGTTTACAGATTACAGCAATGGAATTAAATGTATCACGGAAAACCTTTGTATCATTGTAATTCAAAAATATTTAAAAATAAATGTTTTAAGTACAAAATTAATCACTTAGATACGTATACTGTAGCTCTAAACTGTGCGTCTTGTTGTAAGATAATCTCTGTCATTACTTAAGGGTAAAAAATGTACCAAGTGTCGTAACTATCGTCGTCCGTAAGCAAAGTTCTGTAGAAGTCAATGTACTTACCTCGTAATAAATAAAAGGGAAATGCTATGCGTATAGATATCGTAGTTATTATGTACAGTACCGTATCAAGAAAGCACTATACTGTAGCGTATTGTTGTGCTACGAAAAAGGCAGTCTAACTGTAGCTATACCAGAAAAGTTACTACTAAAACATGTTTTACTTTCCAGAAGAATTCAGAAAAACTGTGCAGATATAAAACAGATAAACCGCAAAAGCAACAATGTAAATTATGTCACACACTAGTAGTGTCGTGATATAATCGTGTAGCTGTCAAAGAAACCAAATGCTGAGTCATCTTTAATCCCACAGAAAGTACTTCAAATAAAGAATGTATAATCAAGTAAACCAAAATGTTGCATTAAAATCTCATTAGCAGTACCTGTATATGTTCTAAGTATGTAAGCCATATAGTCGTTATGTAATCGTGCAACTAACAAGCAAGAATGTACACACACAATAACACTGTGTCATCTGTTCACTATACCAATGCATTCGTAATTACTGTCTAAATATGTTCCCTAGGTTCTAGACTGGATAGTTAACTTCAAAACATTGTTGCATGTTAACAGTTTCTCAGTGTGACAAATTTTACTAGTAGCGTAAAGTGAAAAATTTTATAGCAAAGACTAAATTAAAAAACAGATTATCTCTCAATAAATGGTTTTACATATAAAATGTTTTCCAATCTTTTACCCGTTGTAGTGTGCAGACTTTCAACTTCAAAGCAATTATCATGTTGTGTACGTCGGTAAGGAATGCTAAAATTTTTCTCAAGGTTAGCGTCTATGTTATTTTTCGCTGAGCCAGCCAGCGCACGTGGCTGCCTGCGGTGTGAATCATTGTCTGTCTCTTCGTTGGTGCGCGCCATAATTGGGATTTGGAGACGTAACTTCTACAAATTCACCTTGTCGAGAGGGCCCTGTTTGAATCCCGACAGTTCTGATGCAATTCAGGTCTGTCGTTACGATCATATCGTCTGTCGTCATGTCGGTAGATTCCATAGTTTCTTTTTTGTCGGTCACGTGGTAGAGAATTTCTCCCTCAATCGTAACTGCGCGCTGGACCGTTGCGTCTGAAGTTATTCTGTGTCCCTTAATAATAATTATTTTGGTTCCCATATTGTCTGTTTCTCTGATTGTCTCTGTGATAGTCATTACCGCGGAGAGCAGATCTTTCCCTGTAATTGTTACTACTCTGCCAACGGTTGTCATACGGGTGGTGTCTGTTTTGGTCACGATTTACGTTGTAAGAATAGCCTAGTCATGTCCATTTATTATTTCTGTCATCGCAGAATTGTGACGGATGTGATTTGTAATTGTTGTGCTCCTGCTTTCGCGTTCCATGATTGTCAGTGTCAATTTCCAATTCTTGTAACAGTCCCTGAAAAGCTTCAGTGTCGTCTCTACAACGTCCTGCCAAAACAGTATGTCGTAAATGTTCAGGCAATTTGATTAAGCAAATGTGGATGAGTCTGAGGGGCTGTAAGTGTTTGACAGGTACTGATTCTTGTGCAACATGTCTTCAAAATACTTCACAAGACTGGAAAATTCAGGTTGTTCGAAATGTTTCATCATTATGATGCTATGTTTTACTCGGTCTTGTGTGGCTTGAGACCAGTACGTTGAGAGGAAGGCATGCTAAAATTCTCCTTCACTGTGGCAATCGTGAATGACTGATTGCATTCTTACAGCTGGTTCATTCTCTAAGTAGCCACACATAAATTCTAATCTGTGCTCTAATGACCAGTTGAGAGGAAAACAATGAGAGAATTGATGAAGCCACGCTTGCGGATGAATGTCGTTGCCAGAATTCTTAAATGTTTTGAATTTATGTGTAGTAATGAACAGCTTATAGTCAAAATCATCCTGTCGGCGAGTCGCATATCGGTCATTGTTACGTCGTGTCGGCGGTTCCATCTCGAAATTCGGTCCACCTTGCCAATTTCTTTCATAATTACCGAAATGCCCTGTGTTATTATTTTGTGGCTTTTCCGTAATTCTAAGTCCCTCTTCCCGTGTTGGAGCGCGAGTGTCCTCTGAAATCGTAATTCTTGTATTACTTGTGCCAACTGATCTTGTACTTCCCGGAATTCTGTTTTGTGTTGCGTATTAATTTGATTCTGATTTTGTTTGAATTTCTTAATTTGTTCATTCTCTTCTGTGTCAGTGAAGGCTACAGGTCTTGTGTCATTCAGATCATCCACCTTTGTAGATTAGGTAGTGAACTGATCCGAAAGTTCGGCTACTTTCTCCGATAGTTAACTTATTTCCTCAGTGTGTTTTTCTGAACCAAGTTTCAGAGTGTCCATTTGTGTTGAAATCGTATCTAATGTGTCCTTTAAGTCTTCCTGAGTTTTTGCAAGTTGCGTAACCGAATCGGTAGATGCAACTGAGTCAATTTTAGGTTGCAAGGTCTCATGAGTTTCATGAACAATAGTTTGCATTTCTTTTATGGCTGCTTCGTGATTCTGTAACGCATTTTCATGCCGCGAAAAAATAGGTTGGAAATGCTCACAAATTTGTGTTTTTACGTCATTACAGACTTTTTGACATTTCGGTTCGATTTTATGTAACTCAGTAGTTAAATCTTCACGTGTTTGTTCAAGTGTGGTGTCTAAATTTTGAAGATTTTGTTCCATTGCGTCTAACTGTTGCTGTGTTTTTCTCTGGTGTTGTTCCATTGTGTCTAACTTTCGAAGACTTTGTTCCATTCTATCTAACTTTTGAAAATTTTGTTCCATTGTGTCTAACTTTTGAAGCTTTTGTTCCATTGTGTCTAACTTTTGTAGCCTTTGTCCAATTTGTTGCATTAACTGTAATAACAATGCACTGGTGTCTGAAACATGTTCCTCAGTGCTGTTCGGCAGTCCATTTGAACCGGCAATATTCGCATTTTGAAAAGCAGAAAATGTGTCTTGACTTATTTGAGAAAACGGTGAGGACGCAAAACCTGAACCTACAGTATTGGCAAGATTGTGTCCTGTCATTTCGGATTCCTGAGGCGAGCTGTTGCCGACCGATCGATCGATAATACTTCCATGTTCACTAATTATTTCACCGCCTACACCATTATTTGCAGCCCGCTCCATTTCCCTATGCACAATTAGCAAATTACTACTTTGAACATTAGTTAATTTATTACTCGGTGGCGCTAACACACTGCTTTCGTCTTCACTGTCATTTCTCATTTTCCTTTGAAGCCTAGTATTACGTTTTTCACACGCCATTATTGTCACAATATTTCACACAACAACACAGAAAAGCACAATTTGAAGAGCAAAATAAGAAAACACATTAACATAGCATTGAAAATAATATCTCGTTAATTGCTAGTGCAGCTGCGAAATACTTGGTGCAAATCTACCTGCATGCCACAACTGTTTTACTATTCAACAATGAAAGACTGCAACTACAAAGGAGATTCTCTCTACAATTACGAGCTAGCAATAAACAAAAGCTACACTAATTACACAAACTACCAGAAAAAATCAGAGGATTCCAGAGAAGTATCCTCGGCTAAGGGTCGACATATGAAACGTTCCCTTAGAAAAATTAGACATGACTGTACTTAAACTGACACACAATGTTTTTAGCGCAACGGAATCTGACTTTCAGTAATCCCTACAAAGGAATGGCCCTGACTAACATTATCCTATACCTTTCACAAATCACTTACCTCACAAAAATCTTCGTTACTCAAGCTACTGCAATACAGCGAGCGCCACTACTGCCAGCTAAATAAAAGATTCAAACTACTGAATGCACTAACTACTGATAGGCATAGTTAGCAAATGAAAGATTTTGATAGAGAAAAAACAACGTATTTACCTTAATAGTGTTCAAAAGTCATAATATATATATCACTTCATGATATCCAGTCTTACAAATTTACTGTCTCTGTCCAGATCATCCGCTCTCAAAACTCCGCTATCTCACTCCCCACATCCACTACTGCTGGCGGCTCACCTCCAACTGCGCAACGCAAAGCGCTGTTAACAGCCAATTGCCCAACACTACAATAGCAAATTCCAACAATGCCACCCAGCCACAGACTGCACACAGCACAGCCAGTGATTTTCATACAGAGCGCTACGTGACGGTGGCGTTACCAATATATGAACCTAAACAGCCTACTTACAAAGTTTTAGTAAGTAAATTAAAATATTTTACTACATGTTATACTGATAAACCAGAACATTATGACCAGCGACCTATCTTAGATATAAACCCGCTCAGGCGATACAGCGTCACCTGACGAGGAATGACTGCTAGCCACGTACGTGCACTGTGCATGTAGTACGGCATCAATGAGCGTGCTGTCCATGTGTAGAATGGGGAAGGCGCGCGCTCCAGCTGAGTTCGCCGAGGGCAGATTGTGATGCCCCGTATGCTTGTTACGAGCATTTCGGAAACTTCGCGAGTTGTGGTGTGTTCGAAGAGTGCTGTGGTGAGTTTCTTCAACACGTGGTGAAACCAAGGTGAAACTGCATCCAGACGCCGTGGGGTTGGGTAGCCATCCCTTATTACAGATGTTGGACGTCGTAGATTGAGCAGACTGGTAAAACAGGACAGGCGGCGAACTGTGGCGGAATTAACATCAAACTTTATTGGTGGGCAGAGTACAAGTGTGTCTGAATACACAGAGCACCGAACACTCCTAACGATGGGTCTCTACAGCTGACGACCCATGCAAGCGCCCATGTGAACACCTGAACTGCGGGACGAAGAAAAGCTGGCGGCGGCTCTGGTATGCTCTGGGGAACATTCACGTGGACATCCATGGGTCCAGTGGAGCTCGAGCAAGGCACCTTGACTGACAACGAGTATCGTACGCTTGGTACACCTTGTCGATCATGTTCCCTGCGGTAGTGGCATTTTCCACAAGACAATGCGCCATGCCACAAGGCCAGAAGTGTGAGGGAGTGGTTCAAGAAACAGTGTGGCGAGTTCCAATTGACGTGCTGGCCCCACAACTCGCCACATGTGAACCCGATCGAACACATTTGGGATGTGATTGAACGTGGCGACAGAGTTCCCGGAATTCACGGGAACTAGGGGACTTGCGTGCAGGAGTGGTGCCATCTCCCTCCAGCGACCTACCAAAACCCCATAACTACCGTGCAAGACCCCATAGCTTCTATGTCACAACGCGTCCGTGCCAAAGGTGGACGTACTGGCTATTAGATAGGTGGTCATAACGTTCTGGCTGATCGGTGTATAAACTTAACTTCCTTGATCGCTTCTTTTTGTATGTCCAATGGAGTCTCAGGAACTACTGTTGAGATTTTGTTACGTTCTTGGAACTCCAATGTCCTGTATCTTGCCAGTGTCGATAGTGATAACAGGGAAAAATTGTTGAGATTCTCAATTCCTGGTATGGACGTAATATGTACACACATGATTAAAACCCCCAGTGCGCGAGATCTACTCGCACTTCGCCGCTTTTTTCTTAAGATCTTTGTATATAGTAGCCCATGAGTAAAGCAGCTGAAAACTGTAATTTTAGATATTTCTGCACCATGTGTCATCAGTAACTTGAGGAAACAGTAAATAAACAATTGCTATCGAGTCTGAAGAAGAAAGAGAATTGGTCTTGGAAGGTGGTGTTCAAGATGCCGAGCATCCGCTTCAATACATGCTTCCATTCTGCCACGTAAAGATTGACGCATATGTTCCAGCATTTTATTAGAAACTTAACCACGGGCAGTAATAATACGTTGCGTCATATCACCTGGTTTAGTCGTTATGTCACTGTAAACAGTGTCTTTTAGTTATCCCTAGAGGAGAAATATCAAAGGGGGTCAAATCTAATGAACGAGCCGGCCAAGCTCTTCTCCGTCCAGTCGAACGATTTTGAAACCCAAGCTCTGGTACGTCGTGCATTATACTCTGGACGGTCATCATGTTGATATCACATTTTTCTCCTAGTCGGCAATGGAACGTTTTGCAAACAGCGACAGTTGCCTTGTCTGTTCAGTTACTTATCTACTAGGCTTTGATGGTCGTGTGATGTATCCTTTTCAGTTCACTGACTGCATTTCAACTTCCTTGGCAATTACTTTGTGACAGTTCAAGGAGTAATACGCGTAGGAAGATGATATTTACAGAACCTAAATGATCCGACAGGTCAATGTTTCAATGATGTAGGAAGAATATTTTTTGTTCTCGTGCTTTGTACGTGAAACGATATCTATCTAGATTCTCTGGACCCATTTAGAAACTTATTTGTGAATCATCTCAATAAATTATGTGAAACTGGAAGAGTGTCACTTAGACGCCGTAACAGAACCAACCGAGTGTATGGAGAAGTGGGTGAAATTAATGTTCTAGCTTCAATTGCTTTACCGCTCATTAGCTGCTCTGCAGTCGCAAGGGGATGTGGGGCGATTAAGGTAACCGTACTACGCTACTACGCATTCTCCATCTTCATGAGTTCCACTCGTATCATGTCTCTCTCAATCAAGGGCTGCATGGAAACTGTTTTGAATATTGTACTAACGTTTGCACGTGGGCTTTAGTACGACAAATGCCACATTTTTAAAATATAAGATGAAGTAACATTTGCAAATCATTACCAACAAAACATCCGATATACGCACTGTTGGTCCGTAAACAATCCGCATTGGCTTCGTAAGTAGTAGTGAACAGTGGAATCATAAGCCCTGTTTTCATAGAATGAGCATTACTTTGTCCAAAGTATCTCACTTTCCTAACAGAGCTCAGTCTGGAACAGCGCGACCGCTCCGGTCGCAGGTTCGAATCCTGCCGAGGCCATGGACGTGTGTGATGTCCTTGTGTCAGTGAGGTTTAAGTAGTTCTAAGTTCTAGGGGACTGATGACCTCAGATGTTACGTCCCATAGTCCTCAGAGGCATCCTAACAGTGCAATTTCCAAAGACGTTAAGTATCCGTCGCACAGGGCACGGCTTGTTACACCTTGTTTTCACCAACTGTTCCCAGATCGTTGGCTTGGACGAGGGGGATCTCTGGAGGGATCTGTACCTCGGGCGAGACGTTCACTCGGGGAGGGGGGATGACTAAAAGACACTACTCACATGTCATAAGGTACGACAGCACCAGCCGATGCGAAACGGTGAAATGATGCTGTAGGAAAAAGTTACAAATACGAATGATATCCGTTCCTCTTCAGTGAAATGGATCGCATGTAGATTACGGGATAGCAGTTTCTACACACGAATGTCTACAATAAACCAGGTATCGGTGAAAGATTTATAATTGTGTGTCGTAGTTACAGCCTCGACAGTGGAATACGAAGTTTGACTTCCGGCACGTGAAGTGAGGTAATCTGATAAATTCGGGAATACGGCGCAGTCGCTTTTCTGTGTATGTTTTCATCGTCCCTAGATCAGCATACAAAAGATCTGTTATTTCCCAGCATAATGGAACTATCACTACACTTCTGACCATTAAAATTGCTACACCACGAAGACGATGTGCTACACACGCGAAACTTAACCGACAGGAAGAAGATGCTGTGATATGCAAATGATTAGCTTTTCAGAGCATTCACACAAGGTTGGCGCCGGTGGCGACACCTACAACGTGCTGACATGAGGAAAGTTTCCAACCAATTTTTCATACACAAACAGCAGTTGCCGACGTTGCCTGGTGAAACGTTGTTGTGATGCCTCGTGTAAGGAGGCGAAATGCGTATCATCATGTTTACGACTTTGATAAACGTCGGATTGTAGCCTATCGCGATTGCGGTTTATCGTATCGCGACATTGCTGCTCGCGTTGGTCGAGATCCTATGACTGTTAGCAGAATATGGAATCGGTGGGTTCAGGAGGGTAATACGGAACGCCGTGCTGGATCCCAATGGCCTTGTATCACTAGCAGTCGAGATGGCAGGAATCTTATCCGCATGGCTGTAACGAATCGTGCAGCCACGTCTCGATCCCTGAGTCAACAGATGGGGACGTTTGCAAGACAACAACCATCTTCACCAACAGTTCGAAGACGTTTGCAGCACCATGCACTATCAGCTCGGAGACCATGGCTGCGCTTACCCTTGACGCTGCATCAAAGACAGGAGGGCCTGCGATGGTGTACTCAACGACGAACTTGGGTGCACGAATGGCAAAACGCCATTTTCTCGGATAAATCCAGGTTCTGTTTACAGAATCATGATGGTCACATTCGTGTTTGGCGACATCGCGGTGAACGCACATTGGAAGTGTGTATTCGTCATCGCCATACTGGCGTATCACCCGGCGTGATGGTATGGGGTGCCATTGGCTACACGTCTCGGTGACCTCTTGTTGGCATTGACGGCACTTTGAACAGTGGACGTTACATTTCAGATGTGTTACGACCCGTGGCTCTACCCTTCATTCAATCCCTGCGAAACCGTACATTTCAGCAGGGTAATACACGACCGCATGTTGCAGGTCCTGTACGGGCCTTTCTGTATGCAGAAAATGTTCGACTGCTGCCCTGGCCAGCACATTCTTCAGATCTCTCACCAATTGAAAACGTCTGGTCAATGGTGGCGGAGCAACTGGCTCGTAACAATACGCCAGTCACTACTCTTGATGAACTGTGGTATTGTGTTGAAGCTGCATGGGCAGCTGTACCTGTACACGCCATCCATGCTCTGTTGGACTCAATGCCCAGGCGAATCAAGGCCGTTATTACGTCCCGAGGTGGTTGTTCTGCGTAATGATTTCTCATGATCGATGCACCCAAATTGCGTGAAAATGTAATCACATTTCAGTTCTAGTGTAATATATATGTCCAATGAATACCCGTTTATCATCTGCATTTCTTCTCGGTGTAGCAATTTTAATGGCCAGTTGTGTATTTCGGCACGACTGACGGAAATAATCATATCGTTCTATTTTCACAATCTTGTCAAAATTGAAAAAGTAACAGCAAGGTGGCGCCAGAATGAAAGGCATGTGTCCTACAAGACATAATGTTGTAGTCTCTAAATATGCACGTTTTCAGAATTATTATGTCAGGTAACTGACTGCATATATAACATATGCACATCATTATCATGGTCAGTTACGTATCGAATACCACATAACATCTACTAAATTAATTAGACTGTAAAGGTTTCTGTTAGGAAACACTATATACGAAAATAACTTATTTTAAATATATTTTAGTCAGTTTTCATTTATGAATTAAGCCACAGCGTGTTTTCCTTACTGACATCAAATGGCTCAAATGGCTCTGAGCACTATGGGACTTAACAGCTATGGTCATCAGTCCCCTAGAACTAAGAACTACTTAAACCTAACTAACCTAAGGACATCACACAACACCCAGTCATCACGAGGCAGAGAAAATCCCTGACCCCGCCGGGAATCGAACCTGGGAACCCGGGCGCGGGAAGTGAGAACGCTACCGCACGACCACGAGCTGCGGACTACTGACATCAAACAAACAGAAGACAGTGATAACAGTAATAGTAATAATAAGGCTTCTATATAGTGTATACAGAAATAAAGAAACTAATGTGTGAAAATTTTGAACATCTCAATTAACGTGTATTCTTACGTTGCATATGGTATGTTTTTAGTCTCACACACACATACATATTACAAGTTTGTCAAGCAGGAGATGTCAACATGTACATAAGAGTAAATATGTTGATGAGGAAACAAGAAGTGTACCGTAATAGTTATCATAGATATTAATATCATTTTAGAACAATAGTAAAAACTCAATAAACGATGTGCAGAGGTGGCGAAGAATGATTGTCCGAAGCTAAAAGAAAACTGTGTTGTGTTGGTCACTGCAAACAGAGTTACAGATAGCTGCTGAACATATACCTAAACATTTTTCCTACACAATTTTAAATTGTGGGAACTGCTCTTACAGCTGTCTTGATTAAAGAAAGATTTTTAATCTAGAGACAGAAAATAGCGTTCATATTATCCTTAGAGAAAAATGAGGTAACAGATTTGCATCAGTTCCATAAAAGGATCATATGATGCACAATAATGTTTTACTTACGTGACGTGATGATCTGAACAACATTAAACGGGTAACTGCATGTTAATAGCTACGCTCAGCTATCTATGTCACATACTACGATGTCAAAGATTAAGTAACTCACATTAAAAACTTACCCTCTGGTGAACCATGTCTTTCCTGTCATAAATTACACACGGAACTATGTCATAGTCCACGGACATCATCTCTCCCGTATTACAGTTCAACTTCCACGGCTGCTTCGAAGGACTTTCCAGTTTCTTCAGCACCTTCCAGAAGTTTCCCACGTTCACTTCCAGACCGATCTGCGTACGCATTGAAACGTCCCCTTTGAACAATTTATATATGGCTGTGCTTAACCTGACACACAATATTTTGTTAGCGCAACGCAATCTGACTTTCAAAATTCCCTGCAAAAGAATGGCCCTGACTAACATTAAACTATACCTTTCACAAATCACTTACCTCACAAAAATCTTCGCTGCTCAAGCTACTGCAATACAGCGAGCGCCACTACTGCCAGCTAAATAAAAGATTCAAACTATGGAAGGCACTAACTACTGATAGGGATAGTTAGCAAATGAAAGATATTAATAGAGAACGAACAATGTATTTACCTTGATATCATCATATATAAATATAGCAGTTCATGACAAATTACAAACCTCCGCCATCTCTCTCCCCACATCCACCACTGCTGGCGGCTCACCTCCAACTGCGCAACGCTACGCGCTGTTCACAGCCAGCTGCCTAACACTACAATGGCGAGTATTACAACAATGCAAAGCAGCCACAGACTGCACACAGCACAGCCAGTGATTTTCATACAGAGGTGGCGTTACCAATAAAAAACCTAAACAGCCTACTTACATAAAGAAAACATAAACAGCCTACTTACAGCATCTCAGCGGGAAAAAGAAAACTATGTTTCGGCGTTACTACAGAAACGACGGTGATGACGTTTACATTGTTGTGTTTACGTCAGCTGTAGCGATAAAATGTTCGTTGTGAAAGTCTTGCCCTGTAACGAAGATTTATTGATGCAGGAAAGAGAAAGACAGAGTTTTTAGAGAATAACCAGGCTGAGAGTGCACATAAAAAACAAATAAGAAACAAAAAAAATAACTGTGTTTATTTTAAATATTTTTAACCGAGTGTGTAATATTTCTTTACTTCCACTTAAAATAAGCGAACTTCAAAATGACAAATGCCTCAGAATTGAACAACGAACTCAGGAAGAAATGGAATGCCTTCAGTCAATAGCCGCGAGTCTGAATGATCTGCAACCTAGCTTCTAAGCTAAGTATTACTAGCTACACTTGACCAATGTGGATTCGTTCACTTTTACATATCTATTTTAGGAAATTTTTCATACTTGTCTTCACCTAATACACCTATCAGGATAGTTGAATTACTGTTGAGTTTTGGGAGTGCGTTACTGTTCCCGAATAAGGCATAATCGACGAAACGGGAAAACAGTACCAAATGAGGAACTGTTTTGTAAGAGACTATCGATATTTCCATCAAATGGTTCAAATGGCTGTAAGCACTATGGGACTTAACGTCTGAGGTCATCAGTCCCTTACACTTAGAACTACTTAAATCTAACAAACCTAAGGACACCATACACACACCCATGCCGGTGGCAGGATTCGAACCTGTGACCGTAGCAGCAGCGCGGTTCCAGACTGAAGCGCCTAGAACCGCTCGGCCACAGAGGCCGGCGATATTTCCATCCAAATAGAAATTGCCGTACGTATATGAGAAATTATTAGGCCTTGTTTCCCTGTTTTGTATAAAAGGTGTAACAATTGGTAAGTCCAGACTTTCAGAAAACATCCCTCACACTTAGAGAGAAAAAAATGTTACAATAGGCATTCAATAAGTAATAAATTTCTTTGCAAGCATCAAGCAGAATGACCGCTTCAGAGATTTTACCGGCTAAGGGTGCGACTTTGAACTTTTTCTCGGAGGAGAGATGGTGTGGCGCCACTGTACGGATAGCAGCTTTGTTTCTGGTTCGAAGTGATGAAGCCATATTTCATCGTCTGTGACGAAGTTCGACTAAAAATTGTCACGATCGTTCTCGCAACTCCCAAGCTAGGCCGCACAGATGGTCTTTCATTGCTCTTTACGGTCTTTTGTTAGGCGATGAGGAACGCAGCGGACACAGACCTTTGAGTACCCCAAATGGTGGACGAGTGTATCAGCACTAGCGACAGAGACGTCCATTTGAGTAACGATGTGTTTGACTATCATCCTTCGATCACCTCGAATGAGAGAGTCAATAACATTGCAGGAGTCACAGCTGCCCGTGGTCTGCCGGGTCGCGGGAGAACGGTCAGGTTTGCACGACCTCGTGGCGACAGACGCCTCGCCCAGAGACTCTCCGTGCTTTTGTTCACTGCCAGGTCTCCGTAGACATTCTGCAAGCGCGTCTGAATATCTACGATGACCTGGTTTTCCGCCAAAAGAGACTCAGTTATTTGCTTGAAACGCACTATCGTTACAGACGCCATTTTGAAGGCTAGTTATAGCGCAGCCACCTATCGTGACTTCATGAAACTAAAGATACTGAATTGGAAATATTCCACGATGTTCCACAACAAATTCCGCATTTTTCAAGAGAAACTGGCGGAGAAAAGTTGTGTAGCAATACTTATTGAACGGTCTCGTATATTGACATGGGTCCGGAAACGCTTTATTCCATGTTACAGCTCACTTTCTAAAGCTCTTCCCACATTAATGATGAAAAACACAGGAAGAACGTATCAGCACAATATGGAACACTTTCGTAAATGAAATGTTCAAAATGCTATCCTTCAGCAAGTAGGATACAAGTATCAACCGACCGTCGCACTGTATCCCTGAGGCGCTGACGTATCACTGGAGAATTGCGTAGGTTTTCACGGCCTTCCACAACACGAGCACGAAGATTCTGTATATCTTTTACTGGGGTTCTGTACGCAAGAGCTTTCAGATGCCCCCAGAAATAACACTTTAGTGGATTTAGGTGCGGATGGCGTGGAGGCCAAGGAATTCCTGCACCTGTACCTATCCATCTGTCACGAAATCTGTTAGCTAGAAGCCTGCGCACATTAACAATGAAATGCAGAGGAGCTATTTCGTGCATTAAATGCATGTTTTGTTTCGCTCGTAAAGGCGCATCTCGTAGCAGAATACGTTGAGTATTCTCTTGAAAGACATCTTACGTTTCTCCGTTGAGCCTGGTTGGTAGACCATGGGGCCCTTACAGTCACCAACAAAGCCTGCCCCAATGTTGATAGAAAAGCTTTTTTGATTACGTTACTGCACAACTTCGTACGGATTCTCGATACTCTGTAGCTGCTGATGGTGAAAATTTACATCTGATCGCGTTGAAACTAAACCTCACTAAACTGAGGGTTGACGCATTGTTGAACAAACCATTCGCAAGAAATTCAGCTGGCAGTCCCTGCACACATTATAGGGGAAGTCAGGTCATAATGACATACCCACGTAAATTGGCATAACAAGGACTTGGATATAACCAGTTAAGTGGCGCCACCTGCGCGTAGCTGTAGAAAAAGATCGATTGGCAACCCTGTTCCTGCGTATATGACGACGAGCTGCCAGCTTCCGCCTCGGTACTATGAACAAAAAACTTGTAGCTAAGCCTCCAACTTTTTTTCACATTTATTCATTCATTAGTATTGTACGTAATTACATGTCTGAGAAAAGGGTAAGTTAATTTGTAAAGCATACTTTTAGCTATATTTTGAGAGAGGGAAGATTCTGCTAGAGCATGCAGTAGCTGAGTGTTTCTCGAATGAATCAAAGGACAGGTTTCAGGCTAGAATGACATACTATATGTCGGAGTTAAATGATACAGTACGTAATTTTATCCCGATGTGGAATCTAGTTTTATTCTTTGTGATGTTTGATATTAATTAAGCTATTTATTTTAATAATGGGTTTAAATTCAACAACAATACCAGAGGAGTCACTCTGTACCAAATAAATTATGCGAAACATTAAATATGAATTGATAAACGTGCAATGGTACACAAATGCAATGAATTTACATAGGCCTAATATAAGTACGTGAATTTCCCCTTTCAGGTGGCAAGCAATAAAGTAAGGAAATCATCAAGACAGTCTTGGGATGCAGAGCAGATGCAGGAGGCTATGGATGCTGTTACCTTAGGCGAGATGCAATGGCTGCAGGCGTTGAAAGTATTCGGTGTTCACCGGGCTGCGCTTAGTAGACGAACTAGGAACACGAACAAAATCTTTAGTCTTATATGGATATGGTGTCTGCTCTTTCGGACATGTCCCCGTTGATACATATCAATGCCCGTCAGCATCTGAAGGTATTAATATAATTCTAAAAATCTTTAGTGCTGTTCAGAAAGTATTGGGTAGATTAGAGCCAACTTTCAACACTTCACTGGAGCGTGAATTGGTACACCACCAGATACTATTGAAGTCGCTCATGTTTGGTATGACTGTGGAGGAGGTGCGACAACTTACATTCCAAACAGCCGATGAAAGCAAAGAGGAAACTTAGTTTCGGAAAAGAAATACTGTACCGAAAAGAACCTATTTGGTTACGACAGTGACCTTTCCGAATATTATCACTATTTGTACTTCCTGGAACTAAACTCGCATTTAGAGTACAGAGATCACTGGTTAGGATGTCAGCAGTGTAATTTGTGGGCACACAGCGAGTGTGCTGGAGTAAGTCACCGAACAAAAAAACTTTATTTGTGATGTCTGCAAGTAGGTAGGGATGGTGAGAACGATTTTTAAAAAGCGGAAGTAATTTTGCTCTTTCATGGATTAACAGTCGTAATTCTACTTTCAGTCTTCACTTTTTGTGCGAACGAACTGAGAAACCTCAATTGACACTGTTGAAGAATTGTTTCACGAAAAGTTTTTTGTTTATTTTCCACTACAAATCTATTAACTGTATCAGATACCTAATGTTTATCTGAATTTCTTACGTTTTCTTACTCCTATGTCATTTTCACTTGAGATCAGTCTAAAATGACACATTATGCGCTTTTTAGAAGAATGTCAAAAACTTGTGGTTTATATTTAAAAACATAGCACCAAGACAGCAAAACCTACAAGTGAATGAGGTCTGATCCTGATACAGATTTAACCAAAATGGTATGTCATTTTATCTGGGCATTCTCTACGTGGTACTGGTACTGCAGATACTCCTGTAGCACTCTCCAGACATTTATGTGGTCAACATTACTTGTTGCAGCAATTGATTTACGCTGCAACTAGCGTTGTTGTCAACTGCACGAAGGAGGTCCTCCTCTAGCTGAGGTTTCCTCAGTCTTCTAGACCCCTCCCAGTCGTGAATAGTAAGCTGAAACGTCGCAAGCTCCCTAAGATGACAATCAATTCCTTTGAACGTCCTCCTGTCGTGACACCATCGTTCGGAAATCTCTCACGATACAAACACTGAGCCCCACGGTCATTACCACTAGCTAATATGTACAGCAAATGGGCGCCTTCCAACTCCGCTCCTGAGTACACCTCCGTTGCACTGTACCGGAATCCAAGTCCGTGATGAACAGTAAACACCTGATGCTACACCCTTCCACAATCCGTAATGAACACTAACCAGTGGACGCTACGTGCCTGATGCTAGCAGAGCAATGAAATTAGTGGCATGTCAGCACACGCAGTGAAGTGAGTCACAAGTCAACATTACCTTCGTCCCACGGGAACAACAAAACTTGGCGTTGAACTTAAGAATTACGTCTTACTATGCATTCTAAGCAAAGGGTATTCTGAAAATTTCGTGTAACAAACCGTTTCTTTTAATACTGGTAAGTCCGTTTATGTGCTTCCCCATGATTGATTATGAAGAGAGTTTGGAAAAGAGCTCTAATATGGACATAGAGAGTTTCTGGACCCACGTGTAACATATTTCATTCCTCTATGTTTGAGGAATGTTTCCTGGAAGTTTGGCCATACCTTTTTTTATACCACATTGAGAGGTTCCATGCCCTCTTTTGCACGTCGCCTCTCATTTTCATCAATTTTATTGATGTTCTATGCCATTGCACGGTAGTAACAGACCGAATAACGTTATTGCAATGAGAGTATTTGTACTGAGAGCTCAAAAATACTTTTCACTTGATTCCTATACATGTTGGGTTAGTTCCCTGGGTGGCTTGTGCGAGGCAAGCATCGGAGGACGCAGCACGCGGCATTTCCGGTTGGGGGCTGCACTTCCCTGAATTCTGAGGGGTTCGTACAATAGGCTTAAGTGCCTGGCGGAACGACTAACGTCGGTCGAGTTTCGCCTATTCTATACAGGGCGAAATGACCCACGACATGTCTGAGTGTCGCCGCAGTTTAAGTGTTTACCGTTCCATCCCGTCTGAGACGAAGATTCCTGGCACCGACTGACTGCATTGTCCTCTAGATTCTCAGAATACTTGTGGACCTTTCCCTGCTGGGTGCGACTGTCTGGCGCCGGCTGGCTGGTGGTCTAGGCAGGTTGTTTTCATAGCCGCTCAAACGGCAGGTTCAGTGCCCTCAGCTAAATAGCAGAGGCATGATTGGTCAACTTAAACTGAGACTAGTTGACGTCGTAAAATCCTGCTCGAAATTGGAGGGAACGGTCGCTATTGGCGCAAATGATGTTCCGAGACAGTTCGGGGGAATTTTGGAATCAGCACTGAATGCTGATTCGCGGTTTTTCGAGGAGAGTAGGGAATTCAGCAATGCTGGTTTCGCTCTTGCATCGCATCACAGAGGGAATTCGGAATCTGATCTTCCTCAGAGTCGGACGGCCTTGCGACTTGGTCACTCGTTTTCGGAAGAACTTAGAATTCTCAGACAGCCTTCGCGGCCAGGGGTTGACACAGAGTTGCTGCACGGCGCCTACATCATCAGGACGCTGCCCACCGACGACGTGCTGCAGATTTCAGTACTGGTACAGTATTTTGCGGCTCCGGCATTGTAGGACCTTATCAATTTTGTACTGAATCCCTCAGCAGCACATGCGCTCGCTTTGCTACAAGTCCACCTTGCTTGTTTCTCCATGTGATCCCATTTGAGCTCTCACTACCAATTCCGATACTGCTATATAGTCGGGAGATTAATATTTGATTGATTAGGACCTCCAGTCATTATCGTCAGTCCATTGCATCACAGAGAGTAGGAGCACCTTGTTCTCGAGCCAACTCTTATTCTCACAATATTTCAGTAGAAGCTACCCTTTAACCTATTGTTTGTGTCGATAATCGTGTGCATTTATGTTTTGATGTATAATAAATCTCATTATAATGTTTAATCCGCATATCATTTCATAGATATATGCAGAATTCCATTTCCTGTTGTTTATTATGGTAAAGTCCTCTTTTTTGAGTAGATAACGGTTTTTATTATATTATTATGAGTTTGCACTCCTTATTTTACCAACTAGCAGGGTCCACCATCATTTCCCTCCTTTGACCTCCAGTCATTATCGTCAGTCCATTGCATCACAGTGAGTAGGAGCACCTTGTTCTCGAGCCAACTCTTATTCTCACAATATTTCAGTAGAAGCTACCCTTTAACCTATTGTTTGTGTCGATAATCGCGTGCATTTATGTTTTGATGTATAATAAATCTCATTATAATATTTAATCCGCATATCATTTCATAGATATATGCAGAATTCCATTTCCTGTTGTTTATTATGGTAAAGTCCTCTTTTTTGAGTAGATAACGGTTTTTATTAAATTATTATGAGTTTGCACTCCTTATTTTACCAACTAGCAGGGTCCACCATCATTTCCCTCCTTTACCGTTGTGCACATAATTAATTAGCTGGTAGGTAAGGAGGGGGTCAAGTGCATGTCTCGTTCTCGTGCAAAATTCGTGTGAATTAAAGAGGTACAAACTCTGCTCCACCCCGCCACCTCGCAACGTATATGCATGAAACAAATGCTAATGAAATGCAATCCATTAAATGCGTGATGTGATGAAGAATTGCGCTGACATTTGGGAAAATGGTTTTTTTACTGGCACGCAACCGATTTCGCGGTCTAAAGCCGCATCTTCAGGTGCAACAGTGTCAAGATGCGATGGGCATACTCGTCGCCCACAGTCACAATATATTGTCCAGTAAATACAATCTACATTACACTGACGAACGAAGATGATCCATTAACTTGGTTAAAATTGCTTGTGAATGGATCACGTAGTTATAGGCCTTGTTGGGTGCAACTACGGGCTTTCAATATTGTTGCAGCTGATGATGCGGCGGCAGGCCGTGAAATCGCTTGCGTGCCAATAAAACAACAATTTTAGCAGCTGTCAGCGGAATTCTTCTTAACGTCATGTTCTTCGACAGCTGCGGCTGCCCACAATACAAAATACTTTGTGACAGTGCATTGGCATCGTGATGTCTACTAGTCATGGCTGCAATTTCGTCCTAATTAGACTGTAATGTACTGGAAAAGTTTAGCTACATCTACAGCCACAGATTACTCTGCAATTCACAATTAAGCGCCTGCCAGAGGGTTCACCGAAACACCTTCGAGCTATTTCTCTACATTTTCGCTCTCGAACAGATCGCTGGAAAATCGAACACTGAACCTTTTCTGTGCGACCTCTGTTTTCTCTAATTTTATTGTAATGATCATTCCTCCCTGTGCAGGTGGGCGCCAACAAAATACAGGGTGTTTATAAATGAATATCGGGGTTTTAGCGCTTTATAATATTTATTACAGTAAACTTACGGTTATAAATAATATGTCAAACGAAAGAGCAACTCAAACAGTTGTGTTTGGCACCAGTGTGCCACCTCACTGGCAAAGTAAGTACGCTATTTGTTGAACTTTACTGTACCCAAGCACTGGATAGGCCGCAAGGGGGCCAATGACAGGGCCTGATTTGCATGGCCTTCACGTTCATCCGACCTAACGCAATGCGATTTTTCCTTTGGGGCTTCTTCAAGGATTGTGTGTACGTGCCTCCGCTACCAGCAGACCTCCCTGAATTAAGAAACCGGATTGAAGCAGCTGTTGGTACAATCACTGAAGACACACATATCAATGTTTGGGAAGAACTCGGCTATAGACTTGATATGTGCCGTGTGACAAATGGTGCTCAGATTGAACATTTATAAGGTTCTTGGTAAAACTGTTTGAGTTGTTCTTTCCTTTGACATATCATTTATAGCTGTAAGTTTAATATAATAAATATTATAAAGCGTTAAAACCCCGATATTCATTTATAAACACTCTGTACTTTCCCACTCTGAGAAGAAAGTTCGTGATTGAACTTTCATGAGATGATTCTGCAGCAACAAAAAAAAACGGCATTGTTTTAATGATTGCCACTCCACTTCACACATCATATCCGCGGCGATCTCTCCCCTATTTCGCGACAATACCAAACGAACTGTCATTCTTTGAACTTTTTCGATGTCCTCCATCGAGAGTTTTAGACCAAAAAGCCACGAACACACCATTTACTTCAAGTTTTACAGGCTAGATTCCTTAGGTGCCTTAAGATAGGTAACAAATTCGGACCACTGTCTCAGAAACGTTGAATGTGCCACAAATTGTGATTTCAAAGCTGCGGCAGCGGTTCTAAAATACCGAAAAGGTACCCAGACACGGACTGTAGTTCATGAATAACTTCGTGGATGAACCCCACTCCAGTTCGTAAATTAGTTTTCGTAACCTATCCACATGGAAGGAAAGCGGTAGCCGGTTAAAGCACAGAAACTTGGCTGACAGAGCACAATTTCCTTATGCTTGGACCCTGATGAGGGGAAGTAGTTACTAAGTGAGTGTACAGACCCATACATCCTCGTTGGTGTCACGCAGTTAAGGGGACGGTCACTGTATCAAAACACATGCCTTTTGAAAGAAACAGCAGGTCCAGACTCGCTCTTCACGGGCGAAACTGCCCTTCCGCATCGAGCTAATTAGGACGTGGATGTCCAAATCACTGTGTTTCGACTACCTCTTCAAACATACAAATGCAAGTGTCTTCTACGTTGACGTCTCGAATAATGATGATGGATGTGTCATGCTTATTGGGATAGCTGATGTCACAGACGTAAGGAATTCATGTTGTCTAAAGAAATAACGATTATTTATATGAATTCACCTCTATGGGCAATGAAACCACAACCTTCAGTGTGGATGCACGTTTGCGTTCGACGTCCATCAGGAATCAAAAATTAGCGAGCATGGAAGATATGGACGGGGGCTGCTGCTAGGTGGAGCTAGATGGGAATTTGGATTGGCCGGGGAACACGCAGAAATACTCCGCGGATATGCGGTAAACACCTGTGTCCCGGTGACGCAGCGGTTATCGCAGCTGCTTAGTAAGCAGGAGATCTTGGATTCGAGTCCCGTTAAAGCATACATCTTCACTCGTCACCGCTGATTCCACATAAAGTCCCCATGCAGCTGATATCATTAGTTCCACCCTTTTCCCTTCCTCCCCCCCCCCCCCCTAATCCCTCCATCTTCAATGCACGTAAAATATCGATTAAGTTAGCTAATCTTATGACTATACAACGACCGCTTTTTTATGTCGAGAAGCATCTGGATGAGCGTATCATTATCCTCTCCGATTCTGAATCAGCACTTGAATTGCTTTTATATCACCACCGAGGATAGTAGAATCAGACTGTGCTATGGGACATCACGAACCTGTTATTAAAGCTCGCAACGTGTAATCAGGATGTTTCCATGCGCTGTGAAAGCTCACTGTGGCATTGTCAGAAATGAAACGAAAAGCTAGGGAAATCATCCACTGACGACGGTGAGAGAGACCATCGAGTACAGCAGGACCAACACTAGCCTTTTTAAACATCCTCAAAGTGTTAATCACAGAGAAGTTGAAGGCAGAATGGCAAGAGTCATCCAAATAAGAACGCAGTGATTATGCCAGAATTAACCCGGGAATGGATACTAGGTTGTTTGACGGCCAACATCTGCGGTCCAGAAGATTCAACAAAATTGTAATCATACTCAGCGATAAAAAAGGGACGCATGACGATGGAATTAACCAAATAGGACGGAAATTGGTAGCTGTGAAGTACACTTTGTTGCCTTTCATGGCAAGCCAACATGGCTTTATACTCGTATTTCAGCAACACAATGCCTAGGCACACATGGGAAGAATTTCTATTGCTTGTCTTCGTGCTTGCTAAAACCTACCCTGGCCAGCTAGATCGGGAGGTCGCTCCCCAATTGAGAACGTTTGTAGCATTTTGAGCAGGGCACTCTAACTAGGTCGGTATTTTGACGAACTAACGCGCCAGTTGGAGAGAATTGGGCACGACAGTACTCAGGCGGACTTCCAACAACTTTATCGATCAGTGCCAAGCCGAACAAGTGCTTGCATAGGGGCCAGAGAGGGACCAACGAGCTACTGATGTGCTCAGTTTGTGAATCTCTTTCTCTTGAATAAATCATCCCGTTTTTCTGAAACTATAATGTTTTGTTTGTACGTTTACATCACATTTAGGAGTTTCCGTCCCAGTCCGATAATTCCTTCGTTGTGTGCCTTTTTTGTCTTAGAGTGTATTACCACGGTAGTTGTAGCACTCAACCCGTGAACGGTTGAAAAAATGGCTCTGAGCACTATGGGACTTAATATCTGAGGTCATCAGTCCTCGAGACTTAGAACTAGTTAAACCTAACGACATCACACACATCCATGCCCGAGGCAGGATTCGGACCTGCGACGGTAGCAGCAGCGCGGTTCCAGACTGAAGCGCCTAGAACCGCTCGGCCACAATGGCCGGCCCTGAACGGTTTCCTGTTCTGATTGCAGGTAGAGTGCAGCCACTCATTCGCGCCAGCCGAAGTGGCCGTGCGGTTCTAGGCGCTGCAATCTGGAACCGCGAGACCGCTACGGTCACAGGTTCGAATCCTGTCTCGGGCATGGATGTGTGTAATGTCCTTAGGTTAGTTAGGTTTAACTAGTTCTAAGTTCTAGGGAACTAATGACCTCAGAAGTTGAGTCCCATAGTGCTCAGAGCCATTTGAACCACTCGTTCGCCGCAGTACTAGGAGGGGGAGGATGGCGAGCCCTCGCCCTGGCTGCCTTTTACCCCCAAGAAGTGTAGCAGGCTGAGTGGACGCGATGCCCCCCCTGGAGGGACGGGAACGAGGGACGACTACACGCTAGAACATCCTGCCTTTGCTTGTCTGGAAGCAATCAGTCCATCTGCGTATCTCATTTGTCTTCACTTGTAGTGACAATTTGCTTTTCAACATTTCCAGTAACTCTCCACTTGATGTGTCCGACAAAACACCGCTGCCACTTGCACTGCTAGCTAGACTGTACCCCGGGCATCTTTCATGTGTCAATGGACGCGGCAATTCTGAAAAGGCCTCAAGGTTTTCGTATTCATTTCGTTGTTCGTATCCTCTCCATGGAATAGCACTCTGAATCACTATTTCTACTGTATCTACTGCGCTTTGGTGCTGCCCTTTACTAATATCGTGATCTCTCATCCCTTTTTTAGGGATGTTTCGCTTCATCGGTGTGTTTCGAAAACAGTATTCCAATTATTTTCCATGCTACAAGCAACTTGCAATTTATTTATTTCTCCCTGTGTTGCCTTCATTTGCTAAACTCTCCTGTATTAGGATGTACACGTCAATAGGTTACGACAACGCACTAGTAGGGAATAAATAACCTCTCTCAGATTAGTGTCGCTAGCCTATGTTTGCGTAGGTGGTCCTGACGTTTCAGCAGACGGATGTGGATGACTCGAAATAACTATGCCAAAGGCGGAGTTCAACTGTGACAGATTCTGAAGCTGTAAAACTACACTCTTTATAACCTCGACTCCCGTAAAACAATAGGTCTACTACTGTCGTAGTAGAAGACCTTATACTACCTCCCCGATTTTACTGGCAGCTTATCCTCAGTAAAACCTACAAGAATGTATAAAGGCAGTCTCTGTTAAATTTATCCGCATTGGACTGAAAATAGAAAGCTAATAAATCAGCCGGCGGGCTCCGCTCATTGTAATGCGGGCCAGGTATAGGAAAGGAACTTGGAGCTTATTGCAGACCATACGCTACAGGCTTAACTGCGGCGTCCAAGCACCTTCTCTCTCCCTCCCACCCTCTCCGGATGTACTGCAGTGTCTTACAGAAAATTAATAAAATGAAAAGAATTTCAGTCGCCTCACCATCAATATCGGGGATCCGGCTTTTATTAGAATCTTTACAACATTCTCATGTATGTATTATTATATAGTATACTAACAGTCAGTACTTCTGATTAATTCAACATTATTTGTTTAGTCAGCGGAACAATAGGTTTAGCTAGATCACATCTTTTCTCTCCGAAAATTATTCTTATAGACACCGCCTCTATGCGATACCCAATACGGTCTCCTTTTTAACATCGACGAAAAAAACATAGCGCATCGAGCGTATAACACAGCCATCTTTGATCCTTACAACAGCTTACTTTGAAAGCCATGAATTGTAGACGTTTACTTTCTCAAACAGAAAACCAATATCGTATTAATTCAAACATTATTCGTGCATTATCTCTCTCACGTTACTACGGCATCCCTGTGTTTGTTCAAGTTGCCTTCCCGTCTCAGCAGGAAGATGTACATGAATGGAAACAAGTATGCTGTAGCTGTACTTTAATTGTGACAGACTGTGAAGCTATGAAACTAGCCCATTTATGACATAGACCTCCGTAAAACGGCAAGTCTACTACCGTCGTTTGTAGGGCACCTTCAATGAACAGTTTCGATATGTAAATTCGTCTAAGGGTTTTCTTTTAAATTAGACAAAACTATTTTAGGCTAAACTAAAAATGAACTAAATTTCGCGACACAAGCATAACACCACGGTAATAATTCTTTCTTTTTTTTTTTTTTATCGGGAATCTGTTCCTCATTATGACCACAGGAATTAAGAGAAGTTTAAAATGGTTCAAATGGCTCTGAGCACTGTGGGACTTAACATCTGTGGTTATCAGTCCCCTAGAACTTAGAACTACTTAAACCTAACTAACCTAAGAACATCACACACATCCATGCCCGGGGCAGGATTCGAACCTGCGACCGTAGCGGTCACGCGATTCCAGACAGAAGAAACTAGAACCGCACGGCCACACCGGCCGGCCTACGAGTGGTTGTGTAGACATATGTATAAAAGTGGTAAAATTAATTATGCGTTCCCAGTGTAGTTCAGAACGTCGTACCGCGAACAGGATGCTTCTAATGGTCAGCTCAAGTAAGGACTGTAGGTTTATTGAACTTCTACGGTAGGAAGAGTTAACTAACGAATTGGTGAACACTGTAGCGACGTCAGTCAAACACTCAACCACTATCGCGAGACACTAGACCATGAGCATTTTTACTGCTGCTGGTCGCCCGCAGTCAACAACACCATATGATGACCGCTAGGCACAAGTTGTAGCACATAAGTATCCCGAGCAGCAATGTGTACCGCCTTTCTGGAAGCACTTGGAACGCCTCTGTCCACCCACACAGTATATAATCATCTACATACGGTGAATGGCCTCCACACGTCCATTCGACCATTTCACTAACAGCATGTCATGCCTACGAGAATTCAAGCACGTTGTAATGGGTGAGATCGGTGAGTTCACAAACGAGCTAGCGGACGTTCCACCACGTACTGACGTTCCTCAGGAGTATTGTGAACTCCCCCCCACCCCACCCCCTGGTAAACAGACGAATATGTAGTTAAACAATTTTTGGTAGACATTACAAATGAATATAGATGCATATCTCAGAGTCAATTATTGGTTTCTGTGCCATTAATTTCGAAATAAAGTGGTGATGCAAAACTTGAGTTGTTTTTTTCAACATAGTAAGAGAGACTCTTTTGTCATGTGACGACATGGCGTATAATCCATGCTATTCAAAGTGCATAATTCTAACTGTTATATATCATGACGAAGCTGGTAGTGTATCAATCACGTCTGAAGATGGCAATCAATTTCCGAAACCGGTTTGTGAAAATTGTAACTATTAAGCGATCTTGACGTAACAAACATTTTAGGATCTTGTAATTAAATGTTTCCCTGAGAGAAAAGAAATGAATTAAAATTTGTGCCACGGCCTGAACTCTAACCTGGGTCTTCTTGCTTGGTAGGCAGAAATGCTAACCATTACACCACCACAACCCAATCGTCAATATTGCTGCACGAACTACACAATGCCACTTTCTTCTGCTTCGATCATTGTCGTAAACATTCAAAGGTCACACACTTCCGTTTGACAATATATTAATTCTTAAAAACTTCCTGAGTCTTCAACATTCAGAGACACTGTTACAACATGGTGCCTAAACTGAGATCTATGTGGTACGAGCACTGTCTCTAGTTATGGCAGTAACATGTGTTGACTTCTTCACTGATATTGAAAATGTGAAGTATGTTGGCCACTTTGGGCGGTATTTGGAACGACGTTTATCAAAGGGAACAGTCGATAGACCAGCGTGGCATTACTCTTCATGGCCGACCTAACAGTGTCTTTTGCAGCAGCTGTAGATGGCCCACCGTAGTACATTAAGTTTCCAAGCATTAGCGTGTCTTAATGGCCACCTTTACTTTGTAGCTGACAAAGACTCGGGTTTAACAGAAGTCATCACCCTGGCGATAATTATTAACATTTTAAAAGTCAAAGAAACATACCTTTTTCGCTATATATCATCATTATATGTTTATCGTATCTCTGCCGCCCTCACTTCACAATAAAACTTATATCCAACTTTGTCCACCCATTAATTACTGAAGTTTTTTAATCACATTTTAGACTCAATGTCTTCACTTCGTCTAGCCTAATGCATTCTAATGGTTTATCGACATCCCTTCATCGTGTGCCTCACAGTGTGGCAGCAGGTGGCCGAACATTTCAGAGGCGCACTATTAAGATCAGACAAGATCGATATCAACCATACAAAAGCATAACAGTAGTTCTCAGCGAAGCTAAATTGCAGTACTTAGGGAGAACGACCGCCCTCACTCCACAACAAAACCAGTAGGCAAATTTGTCCAGCCATTAATTATTAGACTTCCTAAATCATATTTCAGCCTCAGAGTCTTCACTTTGTTTAGCCTACTGCATTTTAATGATTTATCTACATCCCTTGAGGGTGTGGCCTCACAGCATGAGAGCATATGTTCGATCATTTCAGAGATGCTCTATGAAGACCAAATCACATCAACATCGGCATCAACCATACAAAGCATAACATGAATTCTCCGAGAAATTAAATTGCAACCTCCGGAAGGAACGTGACACCGAACTCGCAGAGCCCTACTGATTGAATTGAGAAAACCGGTATTGACAGTAGAGTGCACAAAAAAACTAATAGAGATTAGGGGCTTTACAGAGGCGATTAGCACCCTCACTGAATTTACGAATGTAACAGGACACTGTAGATAAACATATACCAAGTAAAACAATCAAAGATGGTAAGCACGTACAATGGTTTAATGGTACTGTTCGAGAATATTATGGAGACAGAGCCTATTACACTCTCGCTGCAATTGCATAAGAAGTCTTAGAGAAAAGTTCACGGCAATATCAATCAGCATTCGCAATAAGGGCGACGAGTGAAGCCCACAAGAATCTACAGAGTCAAAAAAAATGGCTCTGAGCACTTTGGGACTTAACATCTGAGGTCATCCGTCCCCTAGAGCTTAGAACTACTTTCACCTAACTAACCTAAGAATATCACACTCACCCATGCCCGAGGCAGGATTCGAACCTGCGACCAGAGCGGACGAGCTGTTCCAGACTGAGGCGCCTAGAACCGCTCGGCCACAGCGGCCAGCCTCTATAAAGTCAGATCTTGGCGAAAGATCTATTAATACTGCTAGGTAGTTATGTCGTCCGTAAAGTCAATGAATGCTTCTAAATCTTCCATTCAGTCTCTTGTAGATTATTCTGGAGTAGAAACTGAAGACAGCAGAGATAACAGGAAATATAAAATCCTTCATTTAAAGATCTAGTCACATGTCAGGATACTATAAGGAGCAATCAAATGAAAACAAGACTTGTGGAAGAAAATTAAGTAAACTACTCATTATTTCAAAAGTAGTCGTCGTAACTGCTAACACATTTATCCCACTGTGATACAAGAAGGTAATTATTAGACTTCCTAAATCATATTTCAGCCTCAGAGTCTTCACTTTGTTTAGCCTACTGCATTTTAATGATTTATCGACATCCCTTAAGGGTGTGGCCTCACAGCATGAGAGCATATGTTGGATCATTTCAGAGATGCTCTATGAAGACCAAATCACATCAACATCGACATCAACCATACAAAGCATAACATGAATTCTCCGAGAAATTAAATTGCAACCTCCGGAAGGAACGTGTTGTTGTTGTCTACGGAACTATGTTTATATCCAGGCGTGTACCCTTTGTCCGAAGCAAGCAGTTGGCCATGAATGCCTTTTTTCGGCTCTCTAAAAATATAGAAATTTCGTGAGGAGATAACGAGACTGTCTTGAAAATGTGTAAGGGCTGCCCAGTGAAACTTCTGCGGCGTGATCGGAAAAAACCTTGTGAACTTGTAGGTGGCCTTTTCTGCTTCAGGATGGTGCTGTCATTCAGTATTGCTGGGTGTTTGGACTGTTTTTTGCAAAGTGCCCAGGTACCACTGTCCATTACATGTGGCGCCGTGTTCCAGAAAGTCAATGAGCAGCGGGCCCTTGCAGCCAAAGAAAAAGGTCATCTTGGCTTTCCCGGAACTGATGTACACAGCCTTAGATTTTTTTCCTTCTTGGTTGTATCCATGTGCTTGCATTTTTGACTTTGACGCTTGCTCTTTGGCTCAAATTCAAGACACCATGTTTCATCTCCTGCCACAATACGGGACAGGAGGAGACAGTCTTAAATGGGATACCGTTCCAGGTGCTTCAGTAATGTCGAAATTCTGCTTAACTTCTGCTCCAGCGTCAGGCTGTTGGGAACCCACTGAGCACACATTTATCGGAACTTCAGACCGCGACTGATGCCCAGCATCTACATCTGTATATACCAACCCCGCAATCTACCGTACAGTGCGTGGTGGCGGGTACGCTTTATCATTACTATTCATTTCCCTTCCGATTCCACTCGCAAACAGAACGATGGAAAAACGCGGTTCTATATGCCTCCCTACAAGACCTAATTTCTCTTATGTTCGTGGTTCTTACGCCAAATACGCATTGGCGGCAATGGGGTCGTTCTACAGTCATTTTCAAATGCCGTTTCTCTAAATTTTCTTAATAGCGTTCTTCTAAAGGAACGCCATCTTCCTTCCAGGAATTCCCATTAGAGTTCCCGAAGTGTCTCCGTGACACTTGCTTGTTGGTCGAACGTACCGGTGACAAATCTGGTAGCCTCCCTATGAATTGCTTCGATGCCCTCCTCCAATACGACCCGATAAGGACCCCAAACACTCGAGCAGTATTCAATAATTAATCGCACTATAGTTCAATTCTTTTATCTTGGCGGCTCGCGCATGCCCGCCCAGATGCGGGAGATTGCTGCGTTGCCAGTTGCACACGACGCACGCGCCAAGAGAAGCAGCGCCATAGTATAGCATTGTTCGCAAGCTTACGTTTAGGGGGGAGCGCGCAGTTCATGAAGTAAAGCCACCACGGCCGCATTAACCCTTTCGCTGCTACAAAGACGTGCTCCCTGCATTCCGTGCTGTGGGCGATTTTGTCAGTGCACTGCTCGCCTGTGCAGACACATTGTGTTCCGACTGCTTTCACACTCTTTATCATTCGATTCCACAAAAACTATTTGGCTCAAAAATTAGATTTTTACCTCTCTTCTTAACTGATACCTTCCCCCCATAAATGACTTAATTTTGTTAGATGTTCAAGGCAGTTATTATGCAGCATTAAATACAGTAAACCATTGCACGAAATTTTGAAGAGTTTGCAGAGGTAAAGTCCATAGAGTATATTTTCTGGATGGTCGATTTTAGTTGCCACAATGTTGAGAATGAAATGTGGACAAGATACCTAAATATTTCATTTAATTTAAGTACCACATAAGTGCCGTATGTAATATTGAGAAATATTCCACCTTTCGCGACTGTAACAAAAGTTTTACTTACACTGGGCACGTTTGGCTTTATTTTAAAGCACCTCAATCAATCAAAAGGAAGTAGACAAAATACATTAAACAAAACTGTGGACTTACAAAAACATTAGGACTTCAATATACCGTCTGTCAGTGAAGTGCTCAGAGCTATGTCAAATATAATTTTGTGTGTGGCACACACACAAACAGCATTTATTTGCTAAAACACTGATAAGCTAACACAAACGTTGAATATTGTGCTACCGCAGCACAAAACTACGAAAGGTGACTTGGCAATGGAGGACACAAAATACAGTCCTCTTATGATGCTTCAAAAGAGAGAAACGCGTCTGGTCTAAATAAGTCGCTTATTACAGTTGCAGAAGAGGCATATATTTCAATACCATTGGTAAATCTGCGACTGTGGAACAAAAACAAGAAATAGAACATGAATACCATTGTGTATGTGCCATACCTTTCACCGATGGAAGTGCTTTAAAATAAAGCCAAACGCGCCCTGTGTAAATAAAACTTTTATTTCAGTCGCGAAAGACGGAATATTTCTCAATATTACATACGACACCTATGTGGTACTTAAATTAAATGAGATATTGTTATACAGTAAATATTATATGAAATTTAGGTATCTTGTCCACATTACATTCTCAACATTGTGGCAACTAAAATCGACCATACGGAAAGTATACGCTATGGACTTCTACCTCTGCAAACTCTTCAAAATTTCGTGCAATGGTTTACTACATTTAATGCTGCACATAAAAACAAAATTAAGTCATTTATGGGGGGAAGGTATCAGTCAAGAAGACGTGTAAAAATCAAATTTTTTGGCCAAATAGTTTTTGTGAAATCGAATGATAAGTGTGTCAAAGCAGTGGGAACACCATGTGTCTGCACAGGCGAGACGTGCAGTGATCACAAAATCGCGCACAGCGCGGAATGCGGGGAGTACGTGTCTGCAGCAGCGAAAAAGTTAATGAAGAGGCAAAGCACTAGAGATTTCATTCAAACGAATAAACTTCGTGAAGTAAGGCACTCCAATATCGTTTTTAAGTAAAGAAAATATTAAGCACCGTGTAAGGATTGAACTCATAGCCTTTCACTTGGCAGCCCAACACCTTAACCATTCCGCTACCTCAGCTCGTCGAACAGTGTAACTGAATAAGAACTGTAACACTCAGGCAACTACTTATAAACACTGTTGGTATGACCATGAATTACTCACGCTTCGTCGAAGTACAATAGGAAATAAACAATTACCGCTGTTCTTTATTGCGAAAAAGCAGATCGTGAGATTGAAACAAACACCTTTCCTTGCTATCGCCTGAATTAGGAGTCTTATTGCTTGTTTGGTTTAATTAATTAATAGAATATGAAGCAATTGGTATAAAGAATGCTTTTTCCAAACTTTCTATAAAAGAAAGTCTGCTATCAAGACATTGCTTTTGTTCTATTACTTTATTTATGACTGAACGTTTCTAAAACTGAAGACACTCGTCCGTGCTCTGCACTGCAGTCGAGATCTGGCAACGTCGTTCTCTGTTCATTGGCTGACTGTGTTTCGTGACGTCAGTTGCGCAGAACGAACCTAAACTCGGCCGCCAAGATATATGACGCGCACTTTAGTGTTCTACTTTCCTAAAACTGTCCCAGTAAACCGAAGTCGACCACTCACATTCCCCTCTACAAATCTTATATTTTCGTTTTATTTCGTATCGCTTTTCAACCTTACTCATACATATTTAATCGACACGACGGCGTAGTCTAGCCCGCTACTATCGCCGTGTTCTAACATTGTGGGAT
This sequence comes from Schistocerca piceifrons, assembly GCF_021461385.2. NCBI lineage: Eukaryota > Metazoa > Arthropoda > Insecta > Orthoptera > Acrididae > Schistocerca > Schistocerca piceifrons. The sequence continues at coordinate 156,051,992 of NC_060144.1, read as the reverse complement.
TATTTCCCCTACTCATCTACATTCCTCTACGTTCAGAGATAGCCACTATTTCTTTTATCCCCCTGCACTCACTCAACTACGACATCTTCGCGTACACCACGGATTCATCAGCAAACATCTGCAGATTCATGCTCACCTTGTGCGTCAGATTATTTGTGTATATCGAAAATAGTAGCGGTCGTATCACACTTCCCTGGGACACTTCCGGAGATAAATTTGTCTCTGATTAACATTAGCCGTCAAGGATAACGTACTGGGTCCTATCACTAAAAAAGCCTCTGAGCCAATCACATATCTCGGAACCTATTCCGTGTGCTCATGCCTTCGTTAACAATCTGCAATGGGGGATGGGGGGCATCATATCAAATGGTTTTCGGAAATCAAGGAATGTGGAATCTGCCTGTTGCCCTGCATCCGTATTGTTGTGACCAGAAGAAACTACTTTCGTCTGGCCACAACACTGTCTTCTTCGATTGCTCTGGAAGAAGATTCATCAAAGACAATCGCATGAAATACTAGTTTACTTTGTTACATACAGAAACAAAAGATTTACTTAACTTCGACACACTTCTATGCCACAGGAGTACTGGATAATTTACAACTGTCAAGGACTAGCTGAGCATTACTTGATGCACTAATTAACAAACTGTCCTCTTGAAGTACAAAATGCAACATTGACAACAGCACAAGTTCATCTGAAACTGTAACTATTCGTTGATCCTAGACGATGACGTGCACCGCTGTAGCTGAGGTCACGAACTGGGGCCGAGTTCTGGCATGCTCAACGTTACATCGATCGCAGTGTGAGAGCACTACAGCTCTGTGGGAGAGACGCGGTTTTCAGAAGTGCCACCCGTACATCGTTGCGGTTTGTAGCAAGCCTTTGCTAATGTCTGTGATATGGATTCGCGTTTCCTACTTTGATGTGTCACCACGATCTGCGGATGATACCACACACTTCGCAGAATATCATGTGAGAAAAGGGCAAGCTGAATTTCGCACACGCAATGCTTTCTAAAACCGTGCTCATCTATGGACAGGAGCTTTTTCGCCTCAACGAAATTTATAAATAACTGAAACGCGTTTTATGTAAGGTTACCGAAGTACTAAAGCGATATTTGACAGGTTTTTGTTTTGCAGATTTTTTTATTTCACTATCTTTTTCAGGAAATTGCGTTTTCTAGCGCTTTAAGTCTGTATTGTTTTCTCCACTGTTACTGCAAAATCCCTCTGTTTCAAACTACAAATCAACAATTTTCGAATAAAATCTGAAATAAAGATTAACAGTTTCAATTTTGCTATAAAAGCTGTTTAATGTTAAGTAACAGACGGGAGAATATCCATGAAGAACAAAACTGTTCCATATGTTACGCACGCCTTTATATATCCTCATTCAGTTTCTAGATGGTTCAGTGCCTTCCGAATCTAGTAAGACACTGATCGCGCACGTAAACAAAGCTCTCGTTAGGAGATAACGCCCGACAGGTGTGCAGCATACTTAACGTAAATGCAGCGCGGGTATTACCTTAATTATCAAAGCTACTAGGAAAACTGCCGTGGTCTACCCTTATTAATGACAGCCTACGTTAGCCTACGAAAGTTTTACACGTCTGCGTTAGTGAGAATGTCGTACGACATTGCTAATTTGGAAACCCCATAGGACACGTTCAGTCTTCTGTCGGAAAGGGTTTCATCTTCCACGCATGCTGACCCCTTTCTGTGCAGGTGTATGAGTTGCACTTCAAGCGTATTTGTGTAGCGTGGGTGTATGTAATGGATGTGTGGTGTGGAATCAAATGTAGAGTCAAATAATTCTTAGGTAAATGCAGAAAGACACGGATAATGTATCTGAAGTAGCCAGTACCGGGCTCGGTGCAGAATAACTTACACCCGGGTGTACAACAAACATTAGGATTATAAATAGCAACATAAACCGACTATTCTCCGCGCTGGAGCATTAATGAACAAGAGCAAAAAATACTTTAGCTGCCAAAGTAACTGTCTCTGTTTGACGCTTCTGCTAGGAAAAGCGTAGGGCAGACAGTTCGCCTAGAATGTCTAGTTCACTACTTGATGAAGTCGGTGTATTAACACTTTGCCGTTCGCACGTCTCGTACAAATTTATTCGCTTGGCGCCGGCTTTACTACGTCGGATTTCTTGGCTTGTGGCCGGCCGCTCGTCACCTTACCGTTGATGAGAAGCTTCAAACACATTGAGTTTTGTCAGCTTTAATTTTCCAGAAAGCCTTTATTTTGCCGTATCGTTCCCCAAACTCGAATTTTCTTTTCAAGTAACTTCTCTGCAAGTTCTACACTGTTATAATAATTATCAATGCAGAGGTGATGCCACGTTCCACCAGAAGTTGTCAATAGTTCCGTCACAGTTTTTGCTAAAGGCTGTCCAGCGCCGGAATATATCTTGAATGAGGAAATTTATCCCGTACTCGAATCACACAGCATCCGAATGAGTATGCGGTATTTCGTAATTTTCGACGGATTGTTAACTTTAAAATTTAACCGTCCACGCCACGGTATCATTCCTTCATCAATTGGGATGTTTTGACTTAGATTAAACGTTTCTTTAAACTTTTTTGGAAAAATAATCAATTACGAACTGCACTTTGACAAGCATTTCGGCACTATCCAGTTTATTGTTGCTGTCGGTAAAATATAAAAATCATAATATTTGTCTGAATCGGTTGCAGGACATAGTTTTGGGAAATATCGGTGTGTCTATCAACGGATTCGTTGACCAATAATCATTGATCCTTATTTTTCTTACAATTAAGGTTAGCAAGCCCAAACCATTTTCTAAGTTCGGGTCCCGTAACGTCGACAAATTTGGCATTTCTTTAATCCAGTTTCGTCTATTGCAATTTTGACTGTAGTACTTTTTGGTTTCGTTGCTAATATATTCAAATAGATCGTTCCCCGATGTATAACTGTACGGTATCCTCGACACTCTGTGTATCTTTGGGAAATATGTTACGACCCGGGGATCCTTCATATTTATTATTGGTCCTCGGTAAATCAAAGTCCGACCACTGTGCACTGTCTTCTTCGTCTGATTCAGCCGAATCAGTTGGCAATCGTAGCGTTCTCCGAATTCTTCTTGGACGTATTAAACTATCTTCCTACGATTCTGCTTCACTTTCATTTTTTTTATATCCAATGTCTTCTTCCCAATCGGCCAAGTCGTCCTGAAGGTCAGACAAGACGTCCGTGCATTCATCGTAAGTAATCCTATTGTCTCTTTCGTCCGCCATGATGAAAGGGGACAAGTATTTTATAAAAACAAAACACTTGTTAACGTGTGTAACTTATTGTTACCTAAACAAAAAACCAACAGAGTGCAAAAGATACTAACGTGCTGTCGCCGGACACTGCGTGATACTATGCAGACACTATTCTGGTGTCGCCGGGCGTTGACCGCTATTTCGCGCACGACAGCACTGTGGTGTCGCCGGACGGCATAGTGTTAAGACCACAAGGTGGAACAACATTGTCTGTGCATGATCGCAGTAACAAGCCGAGGTGCCCCAGTCTGGGAGGTGGAGTGCCAAGGGGGCAAGTGTCAACGCAGCTAGTACGAAAACTGCTAGCAGCTCAACGTAGCACCGGTAGCGGCATTCTCCGGTCGGAGAACCAGCTTCAACTGTCGGATATGGGTTGTGCGATGGCATAAGTGCCAACTGGCAGATGAACTGATAGAAGTTTGTTTCCGGCCACGCGATGGCGCGGAAGCAAATAGCTAGATTCGACAGATAGAAGCAACAGCTAGATTCGCCTCCTAAGAGCGATGTTGCTGCCCCTGACGGCAAGACTAGCGCCCTGTGTCGAAGTGGTGCCATCCCAAATTGTTCTCAGTAACATGTCTGATGTTACTGTTGTTACATGACACGCCTCTTTGTTGTTGTCGTCGCCCCTGCGCTCTTATGTGTAGGCAGCTCGTGGCGCTGTACTGTTATGTTGGTGGGCTACATGCTCAGACATAGCAATATCCATGTGGTGTAAGATGCCAAAAATAATTCCAAGAAAGCCAGGGTACAAATTTTAAGGAACAATTTTAGCTCGTCGGCCCACGCTACCCGCCCCGAGTCAATTACTTTCGAATTTCTGTATTGTCTCTATGCACAGTAATGCCAATGACTACGAAGATATTCCGATAAGATCTGATTACAGGATTACTGGAGAACATCAGAACCCTTCCCATTGTTTAAATACTTAACCGGGATATGAAGTAAGGTAAACGCACAAAATGAGAAATATTTAAGTTTATGGAAAGCTTAGATTTATTGACAGAGTTCTGTGAGAGTACTGCACATTGTATAAGAAGTCACATGCAAGATACAAGTGAGACCAAGTTTAGAGCACTGTTCCAGCGTCTTTATGATATAGGCATGACGTCAAACGAATTCACAGATATCCATAACAGAGGTTCATAACATGACGATACTGTCCGCGGGAAACTGTATCAGAAATGCTAGGAAATTTTAATGGGAAACAGTGGAGGAAACACTTCAAGCGAATATCTGTTCGATAAATTTAAAGAAACTTTCATGTACTACCACCATCGTAGACCTCGCTTAGAAAATATAAGCAACATGTAAGAGAGATTTGGCTGCCTATACCGATATGCAGACAATCGTATCTCCTTTCTCAGTCGCAAATGCAATAGGTCATAAAATCGCCGTGCTACAAAACACTCTGCTCCGCACACTCTACAATGGCTTGAGAAATATATATCTAGATATAGATGGTAACCTCCAAGCCACGTGCGGTACGTGTTGTTAGCGTTCCGTTGATCAATCTGTAAGAATCGGCAGCGCGGAGTGGTCGCGAGGCTTAGAGCGCCATGTCACGGATTGCGGGGCCCCTCCAGCCTGAAGTTCGAATCCTCCCTTGGGCATGGATGTGTGTGTTGGTCTTAGCATAAGTTAGTTTAAGTAGTGTGCAAGTCTAGGGACCGATGACCTCAGCAGTTTGGTCCCCTGGGAATTCACACACACACACACATTCCTTATGGGATCACTTTGTTCTCAGTCTGTCTACCGTCTGTTATGATGAGGATATGATAGGATTTATGTCAGATACTAAGGTCTCTTGTCGGTGTCAGAAAGTCAAGCTTCTAAATCAATGCAAGCAAAAGATACGTCCATTTAGGTTACATATTTTGATACTCGCAAACTCATTTAGCAAAGCGTGTAGGATGCTTCCCGATGACCAAGAATTGTGATAGTTGGCAATAAGTACGATTTTACAACACAAGTAAAGGAAAAATCCAAAAATTGGTACTTTGCAATTATATCACGCATAAAATATTTGTTTGTCATTTGTTGGCCGTTTACCTGTCTCTCTGACCGTCTGTTACGTGACGTTCTTCTCAGTAACAGGTAGAGGCATCAAGTTAAAATTTATGTCAAATACTAAGCTCTAAGGTCACTCGGTGATGCAAATAATTTAATATTTTAAGTCAATGCAATCAAAAAACACTGCTATTTATGTTACATATTTTGCTACTCGTAAACGTACACATCAGAACCAATAGACAAACGATCTCTATCCGTAATTAAGTTAGTCGTACGAAAACCCCAGAGCGCGAGCCCTACTCACACGTTAGTTACTCGACACCTCGACGTCATGGACTGCGATATTTCTATAGTAGAACCACTTTCAAGCACCCTTTACTAGATAATCAAACACAACATTTTTCCATTTAGAGACGATCGTGCTACAGATCTGTACAATGGAGCACATTGAAGCACACCAGACAAAGAATTAGTCACTCCCAGGAGGAATCATGCTAAAATATTTAACCTTACTTGGGCTCTGTTCGGTGAGAAACAGAGTCCACAAATTTCTTCGTGCACTCTACACCCAACTGGAGCCATTCGTTGATAATTAGAGCAACCACATTGCTAGGAAGTTGACTGCTAAGTTCCTATCATAGTCTCTTTGTTGGCTAGTTCGGTTTTTCAGCATAGTGACCCCATGTAGTCCGTGTGGTAGCAGAATCTGCAGAATGACGCCAGACTGGTATCAGATTCGACGGGGTCGCGATCGGGAACGCTTCTGAGAAACTCCTTCAGACGTAACCATCTAAAACCAACCCCAGTCAAATGCTCAACTGCGTCTTTTTCATCTTAACAATCGGGAGGCAGGGAAAGAGCTTAATATCATTTGGAATGGTATGCGCTTGAACAAGGAGATAACGTTCGACATAATCTCAACATATAAAAAAAATATCGAGAAAACAAAACCTAAATACAAACATGTAATGGCATACTCAACAAACTGACATCTGCAGAATGGGACCCCAACGCAAACTTACTTCATTCCAGAGCACTCACCACTTGCTTCCGGTTGCGAGTCTGGTGCCCAGTTTGGGAAAGATCTTGTTACACTAGAAAAACAGAGACGGTCCTGAATGACACCTGCAGGAAGATAACTGGCTGTCTGACACCTAATTCTGGGTGAGCAAAATATGATAAATCTTATATTTTTGATTATGTTTTCCTGCATTTGACAAGTACGTTTTTATATAAACATACCTATTTTGTATTTTGAATTATGTGTTTGGCTTCTTTTCAGTAGCTATATATTTTATGATGTAATTCCTATACGAAAAAATAAAAAAATCGTAGTCTCAAATACCCTCAGATATTTTACATAGGAATAAGGTCGGGTGATTCAGTACGCGGTACGATAAGGTGTCTAAATATTCATTACCCAGGTTCATACATGTGTTCCCCTGTAAACACGGCTATAATCATCGTGGAACACGGCTGCAGTCACAATGCGGTATACCTATCGTGATGGAAAGGCAACATGTGATCATATGGAATGCTGAAATAAGCATTCTAATTTTCATTGACGGATACCTGAATGAGTGGGTTTAAGTCACTGTACTACCAACGTCCCGAATACATAGAACCATCTCTTGCCTGAAATAAATCGCCTACATACTGCACGTTGAATGCCCCATTGCGACGTCAGTGTGCTCGAAGCTTCGTAACGTTTGAACACATGCAGAACTGTGACTCGTAGGTCCATAGTACCCGCATCCAGTCAGCTACTCTCCAGGTCACCTCTCAGCTTTTCTCCGGGCGACTGATTAATGACATGCTTCCAGGTGTTCTGCTGAGCTGCTGTTTCTACTTTGTGCACAATATACCGAAGACCTACCCAGGCGTCTCCTATAAGTGCTGCGAGGTTTTCCTATTATGTGTACTCGCTGCCGAGACTCCAGCCAGACTATGAAGTATTGATGGTCCCAAGCCGCTATTTATAGCCGAGTTCGATTTCCGATGCTCACTGTGTCCTTTGATGGTCTTGTGTTTTTCAGAGCCGGCACCTGTGTCTCCTGGTGTATATCACATACCATGCGATTGTAGTATGACTTCCGTGGGGCTGAGTATCAGAACACTAGAGGTGTGCCATCTCTGGCACTGTTATAACATATGACCTACGCTGGAAACACTTCCACAGTCTGCGATTTACGTGATCGCTGCCAGAAAGACTGTTTATCTGTGAGGAGGAAATGGATAGTGGCAGTAGGGAGAGAATGGAGGAAGTAGACACTTTTGACGGCTTGCTTCGTGAACAGACATGCGGAGATGGACTCGCCTGTGCCCCTAGGTTTGTGCTCTGAATGAATGTATACCGAACGTTTTTATCCTGCTGGGCCAGCACGATGGAAGAGTATGCGTTTTTGGTTGGAGTAGCAAGCCTGGGTTGCGCTTGCTCTTCGTGCTAAAAGACACTGTCATGAAACTTTCTGGCAAATTAAAACTGTGTGCCGGACCGAGACTCTAACTCGGAACCTCTGACTTTCGCGGATGAGTTCGAGTTTCGGTCCAGCACACAGTTTTAATCTACCAGGAAGTTTCATATCAGCGCACACTCTACTGCAGAGTGAAAATCTCATTCTGGAAACATCCCACAGGCTGTGGCTAAGCCATGTCTTCCCAGTATCCTTTCTTCCAGGAGTGATAGTTCCGCAGGTTCGTAGGAGAGCTTCTGTGAAGTTTTGAAGGTAGGAGACGAGGCACTGGTTAAGGTAAAAATCTGAGCAGCATTCGTGAGTCGTGGTTGGGTGCCTCAGTCGGTAGAGCACTTGTTCGCGAAAGGCAAAGGTCCCGAGTTCGAGTCTCGGACCAGCACACAGTTTTAATCAACCAGGAAGTTTCATATTAGCGTACGCTCCGCTGCAGAGCGAAAGTTTCATTCTGGAAGATACCGTCATATTTGCTGAGTTCCATCTTGGGTAACAGTGAGGTTTATTGAGACCAACGACTGACTGTGTTACCGCACTAAACCACACAGTGTGTGTTTTTGGGAGCTGACATTTCTGCTTGCTGTTTTCTGAATCCGAGTTTCACTCTTGTGAATATCAGTTACTGGGATGTGTACCAGTATTTACGCTGGCCAGTAGTTGTAGTCAAAGGAAGAGGTGTTGGGCTGCGTTGATGCTGAAAACAGTAGTTACTGGCTATTACTTACAGTTAGTTTCAGGTTCGATTCCTTTTACATTTATTACTTGAATCAATCGTTGCGCTAAATTACTGACACATGTGAGAAGATGAGTGCCTCCGGTGCAACACGCAGAGAATAAGGAAAGCTAACGTTTTTTATGCTTAATATTATATTCTCATGTTAGTTGGTCGTGTTGAAAGATAGTTTTCCTGATGGTTGCTGTAACAGTCTCGAAGTAGCTCTGTTCACTATGTTTGCCTAACAATGTGCCAAAGGGAACCTGTCGGCCAGTCGTAACTAAAGTGTATTTTTCTCAAAGACCTTGTGGTATATGGGGTGCGGTTAGATATTATTTGTCAGTTTATTAATAATTAAAACATTAATCTTCCTACAGTTAAGAACTTGTGTCTGTTGCGTTACGTGCCAGCGTTTTGTTTTCTAATATGGTGTTTTCTGAATTCACTGTTACTGTCAAGCCTGTTTAAAAAAATTCAAAGACATTTTGGCTTAACCTGTCTTGATAAGAGATTATTTGATTCACATAAGTGTATTATTGTCTTTTAGATCATTTCGGCTTGTTCTTAAATGCATATTTCTTGAGCTGTGAGTCCATGTAAGTTTCTTTAACACGCTGCATTGGATTAATGTTAAATTTAACAAGAGTTCAGAAACTTTTTTATGTAAATTGTGTGACCCAAGCGCAGTCAATACCTCCATCCTTTTAATCCTGATGGCCCAGTAATTCTGCAACAGAGGGGAGATGAAAGGAACGTCAGCGGCACACTCAACTAAAACAACTAAGTGAATCAACTGCCGCCGAGCATTGCCTCGAATGAAATGAAATACAGTAAGACCAGCATCGTACTGCAAACGCTAAATATCTCAGGTAGTATAATTAAGGAGTCTATCGAAATAAATATATCAAGAAAGTTAATAGACAGGGACGGTGGTTTCAATGTAATTAGCGCTAGAGGTCTGGCACTCAATTTATTAAAATCTCGCAGGCCATCACATCCATCTCCAGACCAGGAAGACGCTGAGAGAGGTCGTGTTTCGTGGAGTATCAGCTGGGAATCTAAATCGGCTATAGAAAGCGGTGTGAGACCAACAGCAGTTCACAGTCTGGTTGGCGTCCGGAAGGCGAGTACGCACAACGGCAACACTCGCAATACCTGAAGACGATGACTGGGTCGGTCTTCAAAATATTGTGCACAGAATGGAAACAACAGTTCTGAATACTAGTAAGCTACTTACCAGTTTCCGTGTTGTTTGGCTAACTGAAGACGTGCAGATGTGTGATGTGGCAGAGACATTTTGCGAAGTATCAGCTTCCAAATAAATACACTACTGGCCATTAAAATTGCTACACCACGTGCTACAGACACAAAATTTAACTGACAGGAAGAAGACGCTTTGATATGCAAATGACTAGCTTTTCAGATCATTCACACAAGGTTGGCGCCGGTGGCGACACCTACAACGTGCTAACATGAGGAAAGTTTCCAACCGATTTCTCATACACAAACAGCAGTTGACCGGCGTTGCCTGGTGAAACGTTGTTGTGATGCCTCGTGTAAAGAGGAGAAATGCGTATCATCACGTTTCCGACTTTGATAAAGGTCGGATTGTAGCCTATCACTATTGCGGTTTATCGTATCGCGACACTGCTCCTCGTGTTGGTCGAGATCCAATGACTGTTAGCAGAATATGGAATCGGTGGGTTCAGGAGGGTAATACGGAACGCCGTGCTGGATCCCAATGGCCTTGTATCACTAGCAGCCAGATGACAGGAATCTTATCCGCATGTCTGTAACGGATCGTGCAGCCACGTCTCGATCCCTGAGTCAACAGATGGGGAGGTTTGCAAGACAACAATCATCTGCACGAACATTTCGAAGACGTTTGCAGCAGCATGGACTATCAGCTCGGAGACCACGGCTGCGGTTACCCTTGACGCTGCATCAAGGACAGGAGCGCCTGCGATGGTGTACTCAACGACGAACCTGGGTGCACGAATGGCAAAACGTCATTTTTTCGGACGAATTCAGGTTCTGTTTACAGAATCATGATGGTCACATACATGTTTGGCGACATCGTGGTGAACGCACATTCGAAGTGTGTATTCGTCATCGCCATACTGACGTATCACGCGGCGTGATGGTACGGCCTGCCATTGGTTACACGTCTCGCTCACCTCTTGTTGGCATTGACGGCACTTTGAACAGTGGACGTTATATTTCAGATGTATTACGACCCGTGGCTCTATCCTTCATTCGATCCCTGCGAAACTCTACATTTCAGCAGGATAATATACGACCGCATGTTGCTGGTCCCGTACGGGCCTTTCTGGATACAGAAAATGTTCGACTGCTGCCATGGCCAGCACATTCTCCAGATCTCTCACCAATTGAAAACGTCTGGTCAATGGTATCCGAGCAACTGGCTCGTCACAATACGCCAGTCACTACTCTTGATGACCTGTGGTATCGTGTTGAAGCTGCATGGGCAGCTGTACCTGTGCACGCCATCCAAGCTCTGTTTTACTCAATGCCCAGGCGTATCAAGGCCGTTATTACGGCCAGAGGTGGTTGTTCTGGGTAATGATTTCTCAGGATCTATGCACCAACATTTCGTGAAAATGTAATCACGTGTCAGTTCTAGTATAATAAAAAAATGGCTCAAATGGCTCTGAGTACTATGGGACTTAACATCTGTAGTCATCAGTCCCCTAGAACTTAGAACTACTTAAACCTAACTAACCTAAGGAGATCACACACATCAATGCCCGAGGTAGGATTCGAACCTGCGACTGGAGCGGTCACGCGGTTCCAGACTGAAGCGCGTAGAACCGCTCGGCCATAGCGGCCGACGCCACGTCTAAAACATTTCGTTAAACATCCATGCAGCACCCATACACTTAGGCTCACATTACCGGCCGGCTAGTATAATATATTTGTCCAGTGAATACCCGATTATCATCTGCATTTCTTCTTGGTGTAGCTATTTTAATGGCCAGTAGTGTATCGTATACAGTTCCTTTCGCCGCTCGAAGACTAGTTGAGATGGACTTACGTTCACTATTGACACCTATTCCTGACGCATTTGAACCAAATTATCTTTGGTGAGGCGTGCCATTCGTCTCCGGTCCCTGCTGGTAAAGATTTTTTAATTTTTTTAATTTTTTATTATATTTTTTTTAGATAGTTCTCATTGATACACTATCAAATTACACGAATTAATTTGCGTTGTAATCATGGGCACTTCCAAACACGGTGGCTCACTTATGCAGTTCTCTCTCGTCTATTAGACGACCCATCTAATTTTATTGATCGCAGACAGTGATCACACATAGGGGGTAGGACATGCTTATGGAAACTCCGCGAGAATTACACTCTTGGACATAAATGCAGATGTTAGCCAAGTCTGCAGGTTGCGCTGGTGTATTTGACCACGGCCAGCACTTGTGCGTTGTCGAGTGTCAGTTGTGGTCAGAACAGTGCTTCGTGTACTTGCGAGTACCCTATGTTGGAGCTAAGTGCTTTAGAAAGTGGACGAATTGATCCGGCTTGTATGGTGGGGGTTTCCGTAACCAAGGTAGCCATAAGGTTTGTTGTGTCAAAAGGCAGAATATCGAACATTTATACTGCATATAGGAAAAACAGAGAAAACGTCATCCGCTAAGTCACAACATTGGGGAAAGAGTGTGTTGAATGATGGTGACAGACGGTCGTTGAAGAGGATTGTAACGAAAAGTAAGAGGAAGACAGCTTCAAAAGTCACTACAGGACAGAATATGAAGATGGTATCTGTTTCTTCGGATCAGATACAATCTTCATATAGTTCAGGCTAACCAACCATTGACCTTTTTCTGTGCGAAGTAAGATTGTCTGCAGCGAGTAATGAGTATAATGGGCAGGGGCACTACGAATGTAGCGTGGGGACATTAAGTTGGGAATGTGGGTCTCACGGGGAGCGTGCAACGGATAAATCCCTGCAGTCGCACTATCCTCTGTGCCCGCGGTGGCTCAGATAGATAGGGCCGGCGCTGTGGCTGAGCGGTTCTAGGCACTTCAGTCTGAACCGCGCGATCGCAACGGTCGCAGTTTCGAATCCTGCCTCGGGCATGGATGTGTGTGATGACCTTAGGTTAGTTAGTTTAAGTAGTTCTAAGTTCTAGGAGACTGATGACCTCAGATATTATGTCCCATAGTGCTCAGAGCCTTTGAATCAGATGGATAGAGCGTCTGCCATGTAAGCAGGAGATCCCAGGTATGAGTCCCAGTCGGGGCACACACTTTCAACCGTCCCCGTTGATGTATATCAACGCCTGTCGATAGCGTAGGGTCTTGATTTAATTATCATTTCATACAGAACAGAATGTCCCACTCGAGAAATGTGCCAGCACCAAAAGAACACGAAGGGAGTTCCCGAAGCAGGGAATTGCAGAGTGGGCTGGAATTCCAAACCCACTCATCAGTGATGCTGGATGGACTATGGATCAATGGAAGAAAGTAATTAGGTCGGATGAGTTTTGCTGAACATTATTTCCAACATGGACTCGATGATGAGGTGGGAAACCCATAGTATTATTCCATTAGCCCCATGAGTAGCTTGCAATTTCGTATTACTGCTGTTACGACTTCTGCACCACTTGTTAGCAGCAGACACAGTGGCTGCGCCAAAGACTGAGACGGCGTGGAGTTTTACAATTATTTATTGAACTTTCTTTACAATTTCTCCCTCGTCGTCGCTTCCCAGCCCTGCATATCCCTCCGCCTGGCTGCTGCTGTGTACATTCTCCGACACTGCGCGGCACTGATCGCACACGGGAACCTCAGGCCACCAGTGCTCCGCCGAAGCCAGGATGCCCTGTGGTTGAGATAAACTCGTCGCCGCTCGGCGCCCCAGTATGGGCACGCCCACGGAGCCGCGTCACCGTGAGGTCAGCTGCCGACGCCTGCTGCACCGGCGGCTGGGAAGCCGTCAGTAGCGATGTCTGCGAGTTCCCGTCATGGACGAACCGCGTGCCCTGGGGCAGGGTTGCCGTGAAGTCCGGGCATGAGCCCCAGTGGCGCCGTTGACCAACACCACGCTGCGGCCGGTCCTGCTGGAAGTTCTCGCTGTAGTTAGTCAGCCATGGTGCCGACTGAACTAGGGCCGACCTCCAGAGCTGAAGCTGACATCTGGCGGCGAACGGATGACTTCTGCGAGCTGGAACAGTCTTCTGGAATCGTCACCTACAAAGATTGAACATTCGGACACGGACCACGTCCGTCCTTAGATCCGAACTGCTTCCTAATGGCTTCTGTCTGTTGCTGCCTGCGCTCCACTATTTATATCCGGCAGGAGAACGTTTTTTACTCTCGATGGTAGCTTTTTGTTATTACTCCCGCAGTATATTGCAGCACAACTTAGCGTGCTGGCCTCACTTCCCCTCACTCAGCACTCTCCAGGCTTCGCTCAGCGCTCAGTCTGTGTTAGTCCTTGCGTCAGCCTGCTGGTAGACTGCTGCTGTCATCAAGGCTATCTGTGCCTGCCTACTTCGCAATGCCTCGGTCGCTGGCGTGCCTCTGTTTTGCCATTCTCCACTACATGTGGCCGCAACACTGGCAAGGAGTGTGTGATCATTTTTGCTGATCATGTTCATCCCAAGGAACAATGTTTGTTCCCCAACATTGGCGCTGTGTTTCATGAGGACAGAGATGCTGCTCACACAGCTCGCACCATCCAGAGCTGGTTTTGTGGGCACAAGGATGAATTACCGCATCTCCCCTGGCCACCACGTAGCCATATCTAAATATTACTGAACCTTTGTGGTCTACTATTGGGAGGAGGGTGCGTTATCGATATTCATCTCCATCATCGTTACCTGAACTTTCCACCATTTCGCAGGAAGAGTGGTACAACATTCCCTTGAAAACCATACAGGAACTGTAATTGTGTGTGTGTGTGTGTGTGTGTGTGTGTGTGTGTGTGTGTGTGTGTGTGTGCGTGTATGTGGTTTGGTGATCTTCTGGGCTCCCAACGGAGTGGTTGTGGTTATCAGCGCCCTAATAATGATTAAAATAAACGAATGTGGATAAGAACGAAAACTGTCGTACACGCATGCACTGAAATTACCACACAATTAATACAATTACTCCATCGCACAGACACTATCATATGTATTTATCCATTCCGATATGACTGGAAGCTACTGTTAATGCCTACTGCTTTCTATACACTATTAACCGTGGTAATGTTTTTGGTGTTTCCATATTTTTGTCCATCCCCTGTACATATCAAACCACTGTCATGACACGTCAGGTCTGGAGGATCACATGAACATTTGCTGTCAGTTATACACCAAGTGCAGCGCTCCAAAGTGACCAGTGTTGATTTCCCAAGGAGTGATTAATTTTCTGGGCAGTGAGCTAATGGTGATAATGATACGTAGCGGCGAATAAGTGCCTAGTGATAGACAGCTGTGCCACGCTTGAGGCATTGTCTGTAGCTAAAACACTCACAAGCTCGTTTGTCGTAGTTTATTCCCTTTAATACATTACAACTCTGGATAATTTCTTCGTAACAACATCAGCGCCGCCCACATTTCATATTCAGGCGTGTTTCAATAAACAACATATACGCATAACTCTAACATGGCTGATTAAAAATTAGCTTACATTGCTAACGCCAAG
The DNA here is from genome assembly GCF_021461385.2 of Schistocerca piceifrons. Lineage (NCBI taxonomy): Eukaryota > Metazoa > Arthropoda > Insecta > Orthoptera > Acrididae > Schistocerca > Schistocerca piceifrons. The sequence continues at coordinate 156,036,840 of NC_060144.1, read as the reverse complement.
ATCTGCACCATTTTTTGTAGTTGGACAAAAGTATTTAATAAATTAACACTCTCATTTTTTAATCATGTAGCCACAACTTATAGAATTTAATTTATCGTTCCGTGTTCTTTCGCGTATCTGTAGCTGTGTATGATTAAAATATATTGGGTACCCAATACACCAAAAGTACGCTGATTGGCAGCATTCGCTTAAGGAGACTATGAATATACGTTGCACCGTATCTTGGTTCAAATACGCCAGTTAAACGGGTGAACAAAGAGCCGAGAAACAATCTCTGAGTGAGCAGTCGGCTTTATAAAGGAATGAAACAGAAGCACTGAAGCCAAAACCGAGCCGCTAATTAAGATTTCGAGAGAAATTCGCCATCTCAGTATCGTCGTAGGTATAATCTGCCACCGAATTTCCTTAATTAGAATGTTAGACCCGTTCAGAAATGCGTATTGTTGTTTCTTACACGAAAGACGGTGGTTCTGTTCTTATGAGGAATAAGTTATTGTGAGGAATGCCTTATCATCTCTAGTCGAGAGAATATTCTCTGAGTGAATAATACACAAACATCACCAAATCTCAAAATTGGGTGAAGCAGTAACTACTCTATATATAAACCTCACTTTGGTGATAATCTTACACTTACCAGTTTTTCGTTTGATTTTCTGCTGATATACAATTGTGCCTATAACCATTCAGCCACTGCATCTAAAGGATCGATAACGTGCACAATATATTCCAGCGCATGCGTTTCCTCACAAATTTGTTCCTATTATCCACCTTCACCCAGTAAATTTGATCTCTCTGATGCTCAGCACTTGACCTTCTGTTTCGTACATTGCTACCACTGCCATTAACTTTTATATTTCACGATGCTGCCCACACCTCGTCGCCACATCTCGTTCCCAGGAAGGTTTTCAAACACTACAGGCTCAAAGACACAATTATTCACTGATAAAATACTGCTCGCTTGTTTCTACAAAACGAATGAATTTCATCCATAAACTCAGTCACTTCGAGAGTAAAAATTTTTACGTGTAAATTACGTAAGAAAACTTCAGACGTTTTCTAGTGGCCTATTCCTTCATACAAGCCATCATTATGAGAGAAATTTTGGTATTAATCAACGTCACTGTCACTCAAGTCGATGATTGCAAACCGTTCGTCGCCATCTCTCCTGCCTAGTCCAGGTAAACGTGACAGCGAAAATTCTCCCAAGAGAAGGATCCTAACTGTCTACTGCGAGTCGAATACTACCGCTTTAGGGTGTTGCTCTCAATCACGGAGACGGTTGCTTTTAAATTTACATTTTCACATATCTTCTGCAAGTCATTATATACGGGCAGTCAAATGAAAATAAGACAGATTGAAACAATTAGTAAGCTGTTTATTGTTTCCAAAAGTAATCGTCATAACTTTTAATGTATTTATTCCACTGTGAGACAACATGGTCAGTGCCTTCAGAGAAAACTGTCCTCGGTTACGTATAGAACCACGATTGCACTTGAACCTCTTCGTCCAAAGCAAATCGACGACCACTCCAGGGCTCCAAAAATATGGAAACCGCATGGGAAGAGATCAGGACTCTGTGGAAGATGTGTAAGGGCTTCCCAAAGAAATTCCTACAGCATACTCTAAACAACTGTACCAACATGGCGGGCGGCACAATCATCTTTTAGTAGGCAACCGCAAAAATTTTGCCAAGAAGGTATTCACCGTCTTAACTCACAGTAGGATAAATGTGTTAACAGCTATGATGTTTACTTTTGAAATAATAAACACTGACTTACTTTTTAGGGTTCCGTGCCTCAACTGGTAAAAATATAACCATTATAGACAACTTCAAAAATGGTTCAAATGGCTCCCCTAGAACTTAGAACTACTTAAACCTAACTAACCTAAGGACATCACACACGCCCCTGCCCGAGGCAGGATTCGAACCTGCGACCGTAGCGGTCGCGCGGTTCCAGACTGTAGCGCCTAGAACCGTTCGGTCACCCTGGCCGGCTAGACAACTTCGTTGTCCGTCTGTCTGTCTATATGCCCGACTCTTGAAAATCCTATTTCTCAGAAACGAAGTCGTAGACGTATCATGTTGAAATTTATGCCACCTAATAAGATCTACGTTAGCGGTGTAACAAATTGTAGTTTCTAAGACAGTGCAGTAAAAAGATACTGCCACTTCTGTCCACATTTTGATACTCGCAAACTCACTCATCAGGGTACGTCATGATATTTTGCAAGAAGCAAGGTTTCATTGTATAAGTAAAGGGAAAAATCTCAGAAAATTAGTAATTTGTAATTGTCTCATACAAAAAAATATTTATTTCATCGTTTGTGGTACGACTTAAAACTTGAAGTTAAAACATTCTCGGCAGTCTTGGAATTGCCCTGACCGATATCTTGCCAGTGTCACTGTAGGTAATGAACAAAAGTCTCGATTCCCGAAATGGATGACCTGTCTATAATACAAAATTAAGTTTTACGGAGCCTTCAACGCTCGTGTTCTCCTCGCAACTGGCCTTTTCCCCCTATCTGTCTCGTTTTCATTTGACTGCCACATACGTAACGTGAGGCGGATGGCACTTCGCACCAGTACCAGCGCTTCTTTGTCTTATACCACTCGCGCGTAGAGCGAGGAAACATGACTATATGCATTCGGACCCTAATCTCACTTATCCTCGTAGTTCTGATGATGGCAGATGAGCTGTGGCACAATATTCCTCTATCAGTTCACTAATTCTACTGTTAATGCCCACTGCTTTCCTATACACTATTAAGCATAGTAATGTTTTTGGTCTTTCCATATTTTTGTCCACTCCCTGTACACATCACACCACTGCCATGACGCGTCAGGTCTGGAGGATCCAACTCTTCCATATTATTTAACTACCTCTATCCCCTGTATTGCGTTTTCTTGTGGGCTACGCTGACCTATTATGATACTAATAGTGCGTGTCTCAATTCCTAGACCTCTCCAACAAATCTAAGTCTTCCACTGTTATAATTGTTGTTATTACTTATTATTATCATTATCATTGTCATCATTATTATTATTCTAATGGTTGAAACACGTATTTATACAGTTAATAAAAATAACATTTCATCCTAGTCCATTTTCTGAGGTACGATACAAGTCATTTTCCGTGCACGATTTTGGCTACAGTCAACACTGAAGCATACACTGAGAATCGAAAACATTATAACCACTGAATGAGATTTTCACTCTGCAGCGGAGTGTGCGCTGATATGAAACTTCCTGGCAGATTAAAACTGTGTGGCGAACCGAGACTCGAACTCGGGACCTTTGCTTTTCGCGGGCAAGTGCTCTACCAACTGAGCTACCCAAGCACGGCTCACGCCCCGTCTTCACAGCTTTACTTCTGCCAGTACCTCGTCTCCTACCTTCCAAACTTTACAGAAGCTCTCCTGCGAACCTTGCAGAACTAGCACTCCTGAAAGAAAGGATATTGCGGAGACATGGCTTAGCCACAGCCTGGGGGATGTTTCCAGAATGACATTTTCACTCTGCAGCCAAGCGTGCGCTGATATGAAACTTCCTGGCAGATTAAAACTGTGTGCCGGACCGAGACTCGAACTCGGGACCTTTTCCTTTGCGGGCAAGTGCTCTACCAACTGAGCTATCCAAGCACGACTCACGGCACCTCCTCACAGCTTTACTTCTGGCAGTACCTCGTTCTCGTTCCTACCTTCCAAACTTTATAGAAGCTCTCCTGCGTACCTTGTAGTCTCAGTCCGGCACACCGTTTTAATCTGCCAGGAAGTTTCATATCAGCGCACACTCCACTGCGCGGCACGCCAGCGCTTGCGTAGGACCTGTGGTAGCAATTGAAGACACGCTGACAACTGCGAACCACCTGCATTACTTCATTCCCGACGGCGATTTCATGTTTCAGCTGTGTAATTGTCCGTGTATCGGAGCCAGAACTGTGCTACAGTGGTTTGAAGAGCATTATAGTGAATTTACGTTGATGTCTCGACAACCAAATTTACCTGATGTAAATCCTATGCAATTTATCTGGGTCGCTATCGGGCGCACCGCGTACGCAAACCAGTGGCCCTCTATTTGCGCGAATTACATGATCTCTGCGTAGACATCTAATGTCACATACCTCTACAACCTACCAACAAGCTATTGGATCCCTGATACACAGAATAAATTACGTATTTCGTTCCAAAGACGAAAAAACAAGCAACTCGGCAGTTGGTCGTAGTGTTTTCGCGCATCATTGTATGTTTCTTATCTTCTGAACAGTCACACTTGGGATTGTCTTCTTTGCCGTGGCCCTAGCTTTCCGTATTTGCTCTTTATCTGCTCACACCTGGTCTCTATTTCTTCAAATGCTTCCATGTCAATTCCCCATGTCGTAAACAAGAGGTAAAATTTCCGATACTATTTTCCAGCCAGGATGAAAGAGCTCCTTATCTTCCCACAGCTGTAACTTACTTATATCATCTGCGATTGCGAGTACATCTGATATTCCAACAAATCTCTTTTTGGATTTCAGGCTTCGCGCGTACCGTATACTTCATGTACGTGTAATGATGAGTTGTCTCTGCCGTCATCTTCTTCCTGTCCTTGTCCGTAGGCGTTTATATTCGAACGTAAGGTGAAGCTATTCCTGCCAGGCGGTAAAGCCACAAGGATGAAGTATATTTTCAAAAGTTAGTTCAAATGGTTCAAATGGCTCTGAGCTCTATGGGACTTAACATCTGAGGTCATCAGTCCCCTAGAACTTAGAACTACTTAAACCTAACTAACCTAAGGACATCACACACATCCATGCCCGAGGCAGGATTCGAACCTGCGACCGTAGCGATCGAGCGGTTCCGGACTGAAGCGCCTAGAACCGCTCGGCCACTGCGGCCGGCTAACAGTTGGAATGCGGTACAAATCTGAATGTGTTGTGGAGGGCTATATCTACCTTTTTGGCGTGATTTGACTCACATCAAACTGGACAGGCGGACCCTGCAGTGGGAAAACAGCGGCACTGCAAAAGCTCTACTCGTTTCTGCTTGACTACTGCACTGTATACCAGCCGATTTTCTAAGGAGACTTATTCTGGTAGAAACTTTTAATTTGTGCTTCTTGTGTGCTAGAAAGCCGTCGTTTCTCCTAGGTATTTTGGAGTATCGCATTGTTTATTCCAAGCCTAATACTTATTTATTTCTCTGTCGTGTCACTTAAATACCTAAACTATCTCATGTGCCCTATATGTTCACGACTAATGTTGTCATCGGGTGTTATCGCAGTCTTCCTCTTCGACACAAACGTTAGCTTTAATGTATCTATATTTAAAAATCGCTGACATTCATTAGACCAACCGGAAATTTAGTCAAAGTCATCTTGTGTTTCCTCACGCTAGTGCACATTGCAGATGAGAAAAATATTGTCTCTATTGAGCTGGAATTTTAGTGTTACTGTGAAGTTACAGGAACGCATGTAAAGCGTCCAGGTCAAATCATGTTCATTGTTGGGTATTTTTACCGGAAACGAGTGTAAAAGTTTTACAGTCCTGAAAAGAAAATAACGCGGAAATACCCAGATCACGCAATACACGCTGGAGGCGACGTTAACCCACCGAGTATGGACTAAGCTGTCTACGGATTCATTGCAGGGGGTACGAGCAGACAGTCGTGCGAAGTAATTTTGAACGCGTTTTCCGAACACAGTCTTGAGCAACTCGTCCGACAGTCCTCAAGCAATGCAAATATTTTAGAGCTTGTACCTACGAATAGGCCTTACGTTATCGGAGGTGTCAGTATAGAGACAGAGATGTGTTGCAATGATGTCATCGTGTCAATGATGGTTGCACAGTAATAAATCACTCAAGAAGGCTAGGAGCAGATTATTGCTGAAAGAGCATATAAGCAATTGTTAGTATCCCATGTAAACAATTAATTAACATCAGTTAGTTCCAGTAGGATAGAGGCAGAGGAATTGCAGATAAGTTCCAACGAGTTGTAATTGTGCTCTGGAGAATTATGTGCCGACGAAGTGGATTAAGGACGGAAAAGACCCACTACGGTTAACAACAAAATTCGGAAAAAGCTGAGAAAGCAAAGACTGCTGCACTCTCGGTCCAACGTAGAAAGCGCAAATGACGACAGATAAATGTTAGTAGAGATTAGTGCGTCTGTGAAGAGATCTATGAGTGAACGGTACAAGGACTGCCACCATCATACCTTAGCTAAAGCTCTGTCCAAGAATTCGAGAAAATTCTTGTCCCGTGGAAAACTGCTAAGCGGGCCAAAGGTTGCTATAGAATCACCCATCAGTCTGGCGTGACAGTAGAAGAGAGCAAAAGAAAAGCCGGAGATTTAAATACAGCGTTTAAGAAATCGTTCACGAAGGAGAAACGCACGAACATACCGTCGTTTGACCACCGAACAGACTCCCGTGTAGACACAGCTACACGCATCTCTGGCCTAGATAAACAACTGAAAGAATTAAAACAAATAGGCCTGAATAACCAGGTCCGGGTGGAATCACAATTCGGTTTCACAGAGAGTGCTTTACGACTGGGCCTTTACTTAGCTTGCATTTATCGGGAATATCTCGCCATGTGCAAACGACTGGAGAAAAGCGCAGGTAACCCCTGTACATAAGAAGGGTAAAAGCTAGGCCCCGCAAAATTACAGACCAATACCACCACCATGAGTATGCTACAGGAATCTTGGAGATGTTCTCAGTTAGAATACAACAGATTTCCTTGACATGGAAAAGTTTCTGTCCACAAATCAAGCAAGAGTTTATAAAGCATTGTTCGTACGAAACTCAGTTTGCACCTTTACGACATAATATCCAGCGAACTGTGGAAAAAGGGCAACAGGCAGATTCGATATTCCTAGATTGACGATAAGCGTTTGAGACGGTGTCCCACTGCAAACTGTTAATGAAGGTACGATTATACGGAATAGGTTCCCAGGTAATTATATCTTTGGCTCAAAGCCTTTTTTGGTTTTAGAGCCCTGCATGCTGTCCTCGTCGGCGAGTGCTCGCCAGAGATAAGCGTACCGTCAGGAGTACCCCAGGGAAGAGTGGTGGGGCCTTTCTTATTCTCTGTGTACATAAATGATCCGAAGGACAGGATGAGCAGCAATTCCAATGTCATTTTCGTTTCTGTTGAACATTGACCATCCATTGTAACTTACAATGTTCCGTTAGTCAAAAATTCATCGAGGCAATCGCGTATCTGTAAAGACGCTGCATACCATTGCGTCCTTCCTGTTAGTACACTATATGGTACCGTAGCTAATGCCTTACGAAAATATAGAAAGTCAGAATTTACCTGCTCCCCTACATCCATGGGTTGCAAGATATTATGCATGAGTGAAGCAGGTTGTGTTTCACATAAGTGGTTTTTCTTGGCTCCGTTCTGATTCTTTGAAATAAGCTATTTTTCCTTCCTGAATGTCGTAGTGTTTGAAGTTAGAATATTCTCTAGAAACTCGCAATACGCAGATGTCTGGTCTGCGCATATTGCTACATAAAAGCTTCAGTTACCGTCAGTGTGCAACATTTCAGTGGCTTAACAGCCGTAAACTACCTCTTGATGAAGTACACGAGCCGCACGGGGTAGCTGCGCGATCTCAGGCGTCTTGCCACGGTGCGCACAGCTTCTTGCGTCGGAGGTTCTAGTCCTCCCTTGGGCATGTGTGTGTGTGTGTGTGTGTGTGTGTGCGTGTGTGTGTGTGTGTGTGTGTGTGCGTGTGTGTGTGTCATAAACTAAACAAAGAAGTACACTAGGGGATAATAAGCGTGACATACAGCTAACAAATTTCAGTGGCACATTTACAGAGAACAGTACAGCCATTTGAAATCCCTGTGTTATGGATGGAATAGGAATCAGCTACTGTACTCGAAAGCGTCTGCGTACGATTTGCTGGAAGCGTGATACATCGTTTCCAGGATCTTCGTGTGTGGATAAACTACCTTGTTTACTGTAGAGGTAATACTCACATTTATATATTTATCCACAATGGCAAAAACTTACCCTTGCTTCATTTCCAATATACATAGCTACAGTATATACCAATAATGCATTGATGTTTCTGCTTTAGTATCTTTATCCCGTCGCACAACAACTCCAGAATTAGTTTCACAGAACTAAAATTAACTCTTCCATAGCACATCCGGAAGCCGGCATCATTAAATCAATGGTCAATTAAGGAGATCATGTTCCGTAGTAGGACTGTAATTTAAAGGAGCTTTATTTAAAAAATGGTTCAAATGGCTCTGAGCACTATGGGACTTAACATCTGAGGTTATCAGTCCCCTACTTAAACCTAACTGACCCAAGGACATCACTCATATCCATGCCCGAGGCAGGATTCGAACCTGCGACCGTAGCGGTCGCGCGGTTCCAGAATGAAGCGCCTAGAACCGCTCGGCCACCAGCGGGCGGCGATCTTTATTTCAGTCCTCTAAATTACAGCTTACTAAGGACCATGTTTGAAACCGATGTTCGTCTGCCTCTGATGAGACACCCATACACAAAGAACGCACGCAGCACGCGCAGGCTGATGCACACACACACACACACACACACACACACACACACACACAGAGAGAGAGAGAGAGAGAGAGAGAGAGAGAGTCTTCGATAATTGATAGCTTTGTCCCAGAAATAAATTAAAGTAGTCCCAATGCACCGGTTGTAACCAAGTTTTTCCGGAGGTTTCGCTTGGTTATCAAGCTAGTGCCGGGACTCAGCCCACTCCCAAATATTCCCACCTGGGATTCCATCTCCCCAGTACAATTCAGTAGCAAACCCAAAAACTTGTAAATCGTATAAACATTATTTTCACAGAGATAAGTGCAAGTTTTTCTTCCACGAGTTTTTTGTTCGAATCATTTTTCAGTTCTTTGCGGTATAATTAATGTATCTGCATGAAAAGAAGGAGGTTTAACAAGTATTTTAATTCCAGATTAATGTCTTCGATCTCGTCTTATGTTCAAATGTATGCGAATTCCTAAGAGACCAAACTGCCTAGGTCATCGGTTCCTAGACCTACACACTACTTAAAGTAACTTAAACTAACTTATGCTAAGAACAACACACACACACATGCCCGATGGAGGACCACGAACCTCCTGCGGGGGGGACTGTGTAATCCGTGACACTGCGCCCCCGACCGCGGGGCTGATCTCGCCTTAGTCCTTAGTATCTTAAGAGGAAAACGATTTCTTTATCTTTTAATAATCTAAAAATAAAAATCTTTTGCGTCTTTCACTTTATACCACAGAGATGAAAAGCCAGACTCACAGGGCATGATATTTAAGACTAAATTTAACCACTGGGGGCGTCAATGCGCCTTACTGTTCAAATAACTTTTCAGTAGCATGTTACCAGGTAAGGGACGCAACAAATGCCAGCGCTATTGGTTATTGTAATATCAACCTTTTCAGTAATAGAAACTTCCGGGTGGATGAAAACTTTGTGCTGAACTGGGACTCGAACCCGTAATCTTTGCCTTTAGCGGACAATCGCTCTACCAACTGAGTTATCCAGGTCCGACTCACGATTCGCCCACACAGCTCTGTCTTTCGTCAGTTCCACTTTCTTACTTTTCAAACTTCGCAGAATTTCTCTTGCAATACCTTATCGGACTGGCAACCCTGGCAGAAAGGATATGGCGAAGTAGTAACTTACCCACGTCCTAGGGGATTGTTTCCTGAATGAATGTATACCATGCAGCTGAGTGTGGGCTGATGTGAAATTTCTTGGCAGATAAAAATGTGTCCCTTATATCAAGACATGGAGTTTCTGTTTCTTTTATTACTGTTTCCTGTTTCTGATTTGCAGCGCATTCCGTCTATGGATAACAAATCGGTGTTGTTGTCGTTTTGAAATCAAAATCATCTTCTTATCTTGCTCCTAAAGTACAACTCAATTCCCAAAATGGAGTCTGTCGTACGAAAACAGGAGACCAACGTCGGAAGTTAGAGAATGTTAATCGAATATTAAGAAGTTAATCGAGGCAATAATATGAACAGAAAAATTAAAATTAATTCTGGTACAAATCTTCTTTAGTTCCAAACTGGGCACTCTTGTATGTTTTGCGGCATTTCCAGTTTCACTCAAACTTGAGGGCATTTTGGTTGCGTCTTTGGAGATTATTTGTGAGTGTATCCATTAATACAGAGGAGTTTACATTTTTTTAGCTTAATCCTGTCTGCAGTGGTTGACTTTGGTTACTGCTACCACACGTAAGATAAATCATTGTTTCCATCAACTGTACTGTTGTGATTAAATGTTTGCTTAGTTAGGCCAGTGACAATATTCCTTTTAAATGATTCCATACCAAATTCAAGCAATACCCTTCACTATAGACTATTTTCTAAATTTACTAGTGGCTTTCACACGTCCCGTAGGTTGCTGTTAGTTAAGTGTATGTTTGGTGGTTTTCAAGGGACACATTGGAAGAAAAAACCTTCTGAAAACTGCCAGATTAACCGTACGTTGATGACTGAGGTATCCAGTAAACCGATCTCCTTCTCGATAATGTTTATCGTACAAGTTTCACTTCCATATAAAAACACAGCACCAACCAATACTTTTTGAAAACAGATCAAACATTTAAATTTGTTTCGATGATACATGAAGCAGGTTATATCAGGCAACATTCATTTTTACAGCCAATCTACAGATTATATATTCCACCAGCATCAGTTAATTTGCGATCCAGGTAGCGAAATTCCTGTGTCAGAGTAAACATCTAATTTCTTAAACTAACTTCCTCAGCATGCCCTAATATAATTCTAGGTAGTGTTGGTGGTGGTACGTTTAGTGTACTGAACAACGAGATCAGTGTCCTTACTAAACTAAATGGAAACGAATGTGACTAAAATGTTTAAGATGACGTTCGACAATGAAAAATACGAAATATAGATTACATTCCCTCTTCTCCATCCTCCCTCGCTCGCACTTACACTTTCACACAGAAAAACAAAATAAAGACTCAGTCGTCTGATAAAATCCATTGTTAAAATGTACAGCGTGTAACTACATAACAGTTACAGTAGTGTAGTCGCTAAACTGGGGAAAAAAAGGAAGGACCCGTCACCCTACAAGCCTATTAAAATCTTCCACGTGTAACACCGTGCAGGTCAGGCATTACACAGAACCTTTCTACATGAACCACAGGACAGGTGAGCTAGTAATCCGGTTACAACCCTCATACTTCGATATAAAACACGTCTGATAAAATGTGTTACGCATACATTCGTACACCACAACAACTGCACAGTGGCGGAGTGTGAATATATGCCTCAGAGGACGGCGCCTTATCCGGAAGCGCGTTAAGGGGAGGTTTACTCTCTTTTGGTTCAAAAAATTCGATTTTTTTAAAATTGCGTTTTTGGATCCATAAAAGTGTTTAGAATCCACCCCTGAAACGGTTTTTCCGAATGAGGAACGGAAATGTTTGTTATTTGCGGTTGAACAAAAAAATGCATCTGCCTGAAATCGGCCTCTTTCACGCACCAGTTTTTTTTGTTTCGGAGGACGAGTTATTGTACCGGTGCTTGGGAGCAAACACACAAAATTCAAATGAAAGTTTGAACGCGCGTGTTTGGAAGTTAGCCCCCAAGCATTTGCATTCTGGTGCGAAGACTGCAGATTCCTGGCAGTGAGCAGCTTCAGTGAGGGTATTCAGCAGTTCTGAAGACCAAAACAACGACGGATGTCACCCTGGGGCTCTGTTCGACGCAGTTCGCCAAGCATTCTGACGACCACCGGATTCAAGCGGCTGAAAACCGCTTGTCACCGGCCGTACGAGCGGCTCTGGAGCAGCGCAGGATGGCCCAGATGGAGCAGAACGCCCTCTATGAGGAAGAGAAAGAACTAGTTTAAGGACCCGGAATAGCAGATTGAATGTTGCATAATAATTTATATGAAGTCAAAACTTCGAACGCGTTTTTCTCGAAATGACGTCATCGCGCGGTATGGTAACTTCCTAGAGCATTCTCAATTTTCTTTTCCATTCTAGGTGACGATCAGTTTGGCTTTAGGAAAAGTAGAGGGACGAGAGAGGCAATTCTGACGTTACGGCTAATAATGAAGCAAGGCTGAAGAAAAATCAAGACACTTTCATAGGATTTGTCGACCTGGAAAAAGCGTTTGACAATATAACATGGTGCAAGCTGTTCGAGAGTCTGAAAAAAGTACGGGTAAGCTATAGGGAGAGACGGGTCATATACAATATGTACAACAACCAAGAGGGATTAATAAGAGTGGACGATCAAGAACGAAGTGCTCGTATTAAGAAGGGTGTAAGACAAGGCTGTAGCCTTTCGCCCCTACTCTTCAATCTGTACATCGACGGAGCAATGATGGAAATAAAAGAAAGGTTCAGGAGTGGAATTAAAATACAAGGTGAAAGGATATCAATGATACGATTCGCTGATGACATTGCTATCCTGAGTAAAAGTGAAGAAGAATTAAATGATCTGCTGGACGGAATGAACAGTCTAATGAGTGCACAGTATGGTTTGAGAGTAAATCGGAGAAAGACGAAGGTAATGAGAAGTAGTAGAAACAAGAACAGCGAGAAACCTAACATTAGGATTGATGGTCACGAAGTCAAAGAAGTTAAGGAATTCTGCTACCTAGGCAGTAAAATAACCAATGACGGACGGAGCAAGGAGGACATCAAAAGCAGACTCACTATGGCAAAAAAGGCATTTCTGGCCAAGAGAAGTCTACTAATATCAAATACCGGCCTTAATTTGAGGAAGAAATTTCTGAGGATGTACGTCTTGAGTACAGCATTGTATGGTAGTGAAACATGGACTGTGGGAAAACTGGAACAGAAGAGAATCAAAGCATTTGAGATGTGGTGCTACAGACGAATGTTGAAAATTAGGTGGACTGATAAGGTAAGGAATGAGGAGGTTCTACGCAGAATCGGAGAGGAAAGGAATATGTGGAAAACACTGATAAGGAGAAGGGACAGGATGATAGGACATCTGCTAAGACATGAGGGAATGACTTGCATGGTACTAGAGGGAGCTGTAGAGGAAGACAGAGATTGGAATACGTCAAGCAAATAATTGAGGACGTAGGTTGCAAGTGCTACTCTGAGATGAAGAGGTTAGCACAGGAAAAGAATTCGTGGCGGGCCGCATCAAACCAGCCAGTAGACTGATGACCAAAAAAAAAAAAAAAACGGTGCTTCATCACTGCTTCATTATCCTGAATTTACATGTCTGCTGGTGCCCAGCAGAATAACACCTCCTTGTTCTGCCTTTGAAGGTCGGATAGAGAGTCGTTGAGACCTGAATATATGCTCGGTGGCAAAAATGATGGGATTCGTCCCAATACCGTGTCGGACCTCCTTTCGTCCCGCGTAGTGCAGCAACTCAATGTGCCATAGACTCAATAAGTCCCTGGAAGTCCCCTGTAGAAATGCTGAGCCATGCTGCCTGTATAGCAGTGCACGATTGCGTCGTCCATAATTGCGAAATTGTTGCCGCTGCAGTACTTTGTGCAAGAATTGACCTCTTGATTATGTCCCAAAAATGTTCGATAGGATTCATGAATCGTGATCATGGTGCAAAATCATTCGCTCTAACTGTCCAGAATGTTCTTCAAACCCATCGCGAACAGTTGTGGCCAGTGATATGGCGCATTGTCATCCATAAAGATTCCATCGTTGTTTGGGAACATGATGTCCATCAATGGCTGCAAATGGTCTCCAAGTAGCCGAGCTTAACCTTTTTCAGTCAATGATTCGTTCAGTTGGGCTAGTGGATCCCGTCATTCTACGTAAATACAGCCGAAAATGGAGCCACCATTTGCTTCAGCAGTGCCTTATTGACAACTTGGCTCTGTGGCTTCGTGGGATCTGTGCCACACTCGAAACCTACCATAAGTTCTTACAAACTGAAATCAGGACTCAGCTGACCAGGTCACAGTTTTCGACTCGTCTAGAGTCCAACCGATACGGTCACGACCCCAAGAGAGGCGCTGCAGGCGATGCCCTGCTGTTAGCAGAGGCACTCGCTATACAACAGGCTCTAGATACCGGCTCCCACGTTGACGCCATATTCCTCGACTTTCGAAAGGCGTTCGACTCAGTTCCACACTGTCGCTTGCTCCAAAAAGTGCGCGCATACCGTCTATCCGATGACATATGCGGTTGGATAGAAAGTTTTCTAACAGACAGAGAGCAGTATGTCGTCCTGAATGGGGTTACTTAAACAGAAACAAGCGTAACTTCAGGTGTGCCCCAGGGCAGCGTAATAGGTCCGCTGCTTTTTACGCTTTACATAAACGATCTGGTTGATGATATTGACAGCGGCATTAGACTGTTTGCCGATGATGCTGTAGCCTACAGGAAGGTACTATCACACGAAAGTTGTGAACAAATCAATGAGGATTTGCAGAAAATAAATGCAAGGTGTAATGACTAGCAGTTATCTGTCATTACTAGTAAGTGTAACCTACGGCGTATAGCAAGGGAAAATTCCCATTAATGTGCGAGTACAAAATAAATTCCCAGTCTTTGGAAGACGTGTAACATCCGTCAAGTATCTGGGTGTGACTATTCGAAATGATCTCAAATGGAATGATCAGATTACACAAGTAACGGGAAAGGCGTACTCTAGACTGCGGTTTACTGGTAGAATCCTGAAGCGATGCACTCCTTCAACAAAGGAAATTGCTTACAATAAGTTAGTTCGTCCAGTCTTCGAGTATTGTTCGTCTGTATGGGACGCTTACCAGTTGGGTCTGATTCAAGAGATTGAGAAAGTCCAAAGAAGAGCGGCAAGATTCGTGACTGGTACATTTAGCCATAGCGAGGGCGTTACAAATCTCATAGAAAGTTTGAAGCGGGACACACTTGCAGATAGACGACGCGCTAAACGGAAGGAGCTGCTCACTAAATTCCGAAATCCGATCTTCACCGATGATGTACAGCATGTATTATTACCACCAACTTTCAAATCGCGCAATAATGACCAGTCAAAGATAAGGGAAATTAGAGCTCGTACTGAGGCGTTCAGACAGTAGTTTTTCCCTCGCGCGATCTGCGCGTGGAACAGAGGGGATGGGGGGGGGGGGGGGAGAGGAATATGACTTTGGTACGAATTGTGCCTTCCGCCACACACCGTTTGGTAGCTAGCGGAGTACACATGTAGATGTAGAGGTAGGTCGTCTGCTGACATAGCTCACCAAAGCCAAATTACGCCGCATTGTCCTAACGGATACGTTCGTCGAACGTCCCACATTGATTTCGGCGGTTATTTAACGCAGTGTAGCTTGTCTCGTACCACTGACAACTCTACACAAACGCCGCTGCTCTTGGCCAAGCCAAGGCCGTCGGCCACTGCCTTGTCTGTGGTGAGAGATAATGCCTGAAATGTGGTATTCTTGGTAGCCTCTTGGCACTGTGTTCTCGGAATATTGAATTCCCTAATGATTTCCGAAATGGAATGTCCCAAGCGTCTAGCTCCGACTACCGTCCCGCATTCAAAGTCTGTTAATTCATGTCAAAAAACTTTTTCACATAAATTATCTGAGTGCAAATGACAGTTCTGCCAATGCATTGCCATTTTATACGGTGTGTGCGCGATACCACAACCATCTACATACGTGCATATCACTATCTGATGACTTTTGTCACCTCATTGAATGGCGAATAGACTAATGGGGGCTTAGGGAGAAAGCGCAGATGAGTAATTTGGTAGCACTTAATCTGCTGCAGCACCATTTACGGTCGCGTGTAATTCAACATGACTGTGAATTCGACTACACTCTATTACCCTTGTTTTTCGTTTATTTATTATCATTTCACTTCTGTCCAAGGCACTGTCCAATCCGTTCGACTTAACACTTTGCCGTCCGCACGTCTCGTACAAATTTATTCGCTTGGCGACGGCAACGCTAAGTCGGATTACTTGACTTGTCGCGAACCGCTTGTCACCTCTCCGTTGATGACAAGCTTCAAACACATTGACTTTTGCACGTTTTAATTTTGCCGGAAATCCTCTATTTTGACGTACTGTTTCACAAACTTGAATATTCTTTTCAAGTAACTTCTTTGCAAGTTCTGCACTGTTATAATAATCATCCATGTAGAGGTGATGCCACTTTCCATAAGAAGGTGTCAATAGTACCATCACTGTTTTTACTAAAGGTTGTCCAGCGCCAGAATATACCTTGGATGAGGAAATGTATCCCATACTCGAATCACACAGCATCCGAAGGAGTATTCCATATTTCGTAATTTTCGATGGATTGTTAACTTTAAAATTTAATTGTCCACACCACGGCATGATGCATGTATCAGTTGAGATGTTTTGACTTAGATTAAAAGTTTCTTTAAACTTTTTGAAAAAATGATAAATTACGAATTGCACTTTGAAGAGCCGGTCGGCATTATCCGGTTTCTTGTTGTTGACAGAAAAAAGGAAAAATGATAATATATGTGTGAATCGGTTGCGGGACATCGTTTTGCGAAATATCGGTGAGTCTATCAACGAATTCGCTGACAATTAATCATCGATCCATGCTTTTTTTTACAATTCCCACAAGGACAGCAAGCAGAAAACATTTTCTAAGTTCGGGTCCCGTAACGTCGACAAATTTGGCATTTTTAATCCAGTTTCCTTATATTGCAATTTTGACTGTAATACTTGTTGCATTCGTTGCTAGTATATTCAGATAGATCGTTCCCAATATATCCACGACGCTCTGTGTATCTTTGGGAAATATGTGTGGACCCGGAGATCTTTCAAATTTATTATTGGTCCTCAGTAAATGATAATCTGTCTTCTTCGTCTGATTCATCAGATTCAAACCGTAGCGTTTACCGAATTCTTCTTGTACGTATTTCACTATTTTCCGACAATTATGCTTCACTTTAATTTCTTTGATATCCCAATCAGCAAACTCGTCCGGAACGTCAGACAAGACGTCCGCGCATTCATCGTAAATAATCGTATCCTCTCTTTCGTCTGCTATGATGAAAGTACACAAGTACGTATAAAAACAAAAATCTTGTTGACATGTGCATCTTATTGCTACCTAAACAAAACACCAACAGAATGAAACAGTGCTATCACCGATCACTGCGCGATACTACTCACAAACACCGCTGTGGTGTCGCCGGCCACTGAGCTATACTAACAAGAGAACCTCCCCATCGCATCCCCCTCAGATTTAGTTATAAGTTGGCACAGTGGATAGACCTTGAAAAACTGGACACAGATCAATCGAGAAAACAGGAAAAAGTTATGTGGAACTATGAATAAAATAAGCAAAATATACAAACTGAGTAGTCTATGTGCAAGATAGGCAACATCAAGGCTTGTGTGAGCTGTGGAGCGCCGTGGTCCCGTGGTTAGCGTGAGCAGCTGCGGAACGAGAGGTCTTTGGTTCAAATCTTTCCTCAAGTGGAAAGTTTACTTCTCTTATTTTCGCGAAGATATGATCTGCCCGTTCGTTCATTGACGTCTCTGTTCACTGTAATAAGTTTACTGTCTGTGTTTTGCGACCGTACCGCAAAACCGTGCGATTAGTAAACGAAAGGAAGTGCCTCTCCAATGGGAACCGAAAACATTTGATCGCAAGGTCATAGGTCAACCGATTCCTCCACAGGAAGACACGTCTGACATATTCTATACGACACTGGTGACGGCATGTGCGTCACATGACAGGAATATGTTATCGACCCACCTAACTTGTACACTTGGCGAATGGGTAAAAACATTCTTCGACCTTGCCCGATTTAGGTTTTCTTGTGGATGTGATAATCACTCCCAAAAAAGTGATCGCATTGGACAGACAGATAATAGCTGTCTGAAAATAAAAAATTAAAATTTTTCACTCGAGGGAGTACTTGAACCAAGGGGCTCTGATTCCGAAGCTGCTCACGCCAAGCGCGGGACCACCACGCTGCTGAGCTCACGCTCTCCTAGATGTTACCTATGTTGCTCATGGAGTACTCAGTTTGTATATTTTGCTTATTTTTTCCATAGTTTCACACAACTTCTTCCTGTTTGCTCGATTGATCTGTGTTCAGTTTTTCAAGGCCTATCGACTGTGCCAGCTTATAAATAAATCTGAGGGGAGTGCGATGGGGAGGTTCCCTTGTAAGCACACAACACCACTGTGGTGTCGCCGGTCGGCAAAGTTTGAACTTCCATGTCGTTTGCCATCGCTGATGTAGATCTGATGTCATCAGCAAACTTTGTGATTGCAATCCAGCCAGAACCTCCAAAAGTCCCTAGCCGTCCAATAGTCTAACAAAATATTTCTAACTTTTCCACAATCTGGTTTACACTGAGCTGACAAAAGTTGTGAGATAACGATATGCACATATACAGATGGTGCTAGTAGCGCGTATACAAGCCATAAAAGGGCAGTGCATTGGCGGAGCTGGCGTTTGTACTCAGATAATTCACGTGAAAAGGCTTCCGTCATAGTTACGGCCGCAGGACTGGAATTAGCGGATTTTGAAGGCGGAACGGTAGTTGGAGCTAAATGCATGGAACAGTCCACCTGAGAAATCGTTAGGGACTTCAGTATTCCGAGATCCACAGTGTCTAAACTATGCCGAGAATACAGATCTCAGGTATTACGAGTACGTCTGACCAAGACAACGCAGCAACCGACGGCCTTCGCTTAACGACCGAGAGCAGCGGCGTTTGCATAGAAATCAGTGTGGGACGTACGGCTACATTATCCTTTAGGACAGTGCGGAGTTATTTGGCGTTAAAGGACTTTGGCAGCAGACGACCGACACTAGTGCCTTTGCTAACATCACGGCATAGCCTGCAGCTCCTCTCCTTTCTGAGCTTCTGACCGTGTCTGTTGGACCAGTTTTTTTTTTTTTTTTTTTTTGGACATCAATCTACTGACTGATTTGATGCGGCCCGCCACGAATTCCTTTCCTGTGCTAACCTCTTCATCTCAGAGTAGCACTTGCAACCTACGTCCTCAATTATTTGCTTGACGTATTGCAGTCTCTGTCTTCCTCTACAGTTTTTGCCCTCTACAGCTCCCTCTAGTGCCATGCAAGTCATTCCCTCATGTCTTAGCAGTTGTCCTATCATCCTGTCCCTTCTCCTTATCAGTGTTTTCCACATAGTCCTTTCCTCTGTGATTCTGCGAAGAACCTCCTCATTCCTTACCTTATCAGTCCACCTAATTTTCAACATTCGTCTATAGCACCACATCTCAAATGCTTCGATTCTCTTCTGTTCCGGTTTTCCCACAGTCCATGTTTCACTACCATACAATGCTGTACTCCAGACGTATATCCTCAGAAATTTCTTCCTCAAATTAAGGCCGGTATTTGATATTAGTAGACTTCTCTTGGCCAGAAATGCCTTTTTTGCCATAGCTAGTCTGCTTTTGATGTCCTCCTTGCTCCGTCCGTCATTGGTTATTTTTCTGCCTAGGTAGCAGAATTCCTTAACTTCATTGACTTCGTGACCATCAATCCTGATGTTAAGTTTCTCGCTGTTCTCATTTCTACTACTTCTCATTACCTTCGTCTTTCTCCGATTTACTCTCAAACCATACTGTGTACTCATTAGACTGTTCATTCCGTTCAGCAGATCATTTAATTCTTCTTCACTTTCACTCAGGATAGCAATGTTGGACCGTAGATAACTAGAAAACCGTGGTCTGGTCAGATGAGTCCAGATTTCGATGTGTGAGAGCTAATGGTAGGGTTCTAGTGTGGTGCAGACCACATGAAGCGGTGGACCCAAGTTGTCAACAAGGCACTGTGCAAGATGGTGGTGCCTCTATAACGGTATGGTCTGTGTTTATATGGATCGGACTGGGCTCTGTAGTCCAATTGAACCGATCATCGACAGGAAATGGTTACGTTCGGTTTTGTTCCCAAACATCGATGCAATGTTTATGGATGACAATGAGCCATGTTACCTGGCTACAGTTGTTCGCAATTGATTTGAAGAATATTTTAAAGTGTTCGAGCGAACGATTTGACCATGCAGATCGCCCGACATGAGTCTCATCGAAACCCCGGAGATCAGTTCGTGCACAAAATCCTGCACCAGAAATACTTTCGCAGTTCAGACAATGTTCGCTGCATAAGTAACTACTGTGCTGGTGTTCATTCTGTGGGTTAATTGTCTTATAGCAGGAGAACATTTATACCTGCCTGCCACACATTTTGTTGGCCGTGTATTTATCTGCTCATTGGGACACCCAGTTCAATAGATCTTGACGATGACTTCACCTAACAAAGACTAATTACAGCCAACGTTGTTATACTTTATAATGGCTTAATGTTGCAATCATGAAGCCGGCCGAAGTGGCCGTGCGGTTCTAGGCGCTGCAGTCTGAAACCGGACGACCGCTACGGTCGCAGGTTCGAATCCTGCTTCGGGCATGGATGTGTGTGATGTCCTTAGATTAGTTAGGTTTAATTAGTTCTAAGTTCTAGGCGACTCATGACCTCAGAAGTTAAGTCGCATAGTGCTCAGAGCCATTTTTTGCAATCATGATAGTAATATAAAATAAAGAAGTAGTACAGTAGAATCGCGGAAATATCATACAAACTTTCACAATTATGGACGGCTATACAGGCAACATGGCTCAGTATTCCTGCAAGGGTCTTCTAGTGACTTGTTGGCCCCATGTGAGGTCGAGCTGCTGTACTACGCTGGGATAAAGGTGGTCCGACACGACGTTAGGAGGTGCCTCATAGCTTCTCACATCAATGTATATCGCCTATCCAGGTCGAGCGAAAGAAAAGCGAAATAGTGAGTGTGACATAGGAGAGGGAAGAATGTCATGGATTGGATGGCACTAAAATGAGTATGGACGGGAAACATACGAAAGGGCACAATTTGGTCATTCGGGCTGGATTGTGTTGAGTAACAGTTCCATAAAATCTACCTACTCTTGGCACATAAAAAATAGTTTCTTGTTTTGGACGAAGACAACCAACGCAAGTTTCATGTAGCGAGTATGTTATGCGTTTGTTATATTGTTTGTTGGTTTTCCATTGAGTGGCAATTAAATTATTGAAAAGGATTCTCGGTGAAACTTCCTGGAAGATTAAATAAGTGTGCCGGACTGGGATTCGAACCCAGAACCTTTGTCATCGGCCTTTTTTTTTTTTTTTTTTTTTTTTTAAGGAGAAACTTTAAATTTAAATTTAAGTGTCAGGAAGTCTTTCATGAAAGCATTTCTGTGTGCCTTACGTGAATACCAAATGTTAACGACAAGAAAATAATAGAAGCTTCAAAGGTATCACTCCTTGAACAACCCACAAGTGTTTATACAGAAATATGAGCAATGTTCATGCCCTGACCTGTACCCTGAAAAAAAAAATGTGATTTATGGATAAAGCGATCTCACTTGCCATCTCACGGAGATGGCATAGATACAGCAACGAGCAACAACGGAGGAAAGTTATTCGGACTCAGCACCATTTTAACCTTTACGTAATGAAAGTTGTCAACTTCGCGTTGCACGAACTCAAAGTGTGGTAAGGTGCCCCTTGTAAGTCCAACTAGCCACAGTAATGTGTCTTACTAGCTGTCACCTACCATCGCCTATCAAGCGGACAGCCTAATTCCTATTGATCAACACATGTTATAAAGCTAGTACTTAGATGAACAAAGACCCTAAATTAACACGTGAAACTTTCAGATGAACAGCAACGTAAAACAATGATGACTTGTCAAAACATAGTAGTGTTATGAAACTCATTCATATGATTGTAACTGCAAGGTGCACGGCTATATACATCTCACCGTTTACATCGAAGTGTAGTGGTCTCAAGCTTCCATCTTACACGTAAAACGAAAGTCGAAATTACTGCTTATTACCTGCGTGCTCCCCAGGCAGAAGACGAGGCAAGAAGTGTTGAATCTTTTGTGTTACAAAAAAATGTAGTGGAATTGAGTTAACTCAGATGCGTCTTCCGTTCCCATCGGCCACTGCGGTCAAAATCTTAAGCTTCACAATAAGAGATCCCTACATTTTCGCATCTGACAAAGATGTATCGCGTGAGCGGATAAATCGACGCACAAACCGAATCTCTGCTGCCAACACTGTGCTTGTTGCTGATCCTCGATAAATGAAAAGGCGCTCGTAATGAAACGGTCGCCTTTCAGGCTTTTCAATTGTGTCGCTGCAGACGAATGCTGAAGATTGAAAGAGTTACTGAGCGAATAATGAGGAGATATTAGCAGGGACGAAATTCTGATGGAGGGCCTTGAGTCTAGCCTTGATAGATTAGACAATAAGTCCATTTGCCTTTAAATGGCAGGGTGCCGGGGTCGGTTGCGGGTCTGACACACAGTTTTAATCTCCCAGGAAGTTCCAAAACATTGTACACTCGACAGCAGTGTGTGCGATTCGCTCAGGAATGGAGTCATCTTATTGTTTCAAGCAGCGTACATATGGACTGTGTGTCGTTCCGTATTTTAAGTTTTCTCATACAAAAATCGTTTACTGAAATGTGTAAGTTCTATATCAGTGTAAATTCGTATTAGTCTCGATAGAGAAGTGTGCATTACTCAACGGTTGAAACTGTCACCCAATGACCCAAACCCAGGTGCAGATTGATTATCTACGGCTTCCAGGGCTGATTACTAAGACTATACTCATTAAAATGAAGTGTGGTAAGACTGAGAGTACGCCGGCCGCTGATGCCGAGCGGTTCTAGGCGCTTCAGTCCGGAACGGCGCTGCTGCTACGGTCGCAGGTTCGAAGCCTGCCTCGGGCATCGATGTGTGTGATGTCCTTAGGTTAGTTAGGTCCAAGTAGTTCTAAGTCTAGGGGACTGACGACCTCAGATATTAAGTCCCATAGTGTTTAGATCCAGTTGAAAATGTTGCTTGGTATAACACAGGGATGCGGTCTTTCGTCCCTATTATAAAATTTATACACCGAAGAAGCAATAATGGAAATAGAAGAAAGGTCCAAGAATTGGATTCAAATTCAGGATAAAATGATAACGATGATGAAAATGCTGTCCTCAGTGAAAATGAAGAAGAATTACACGATCTATTGACTGGAATGAACAACCTAGTGAGTACAGAGTGTGTATTGAGAGTAAAACGGAGAAAGTCAAAAATAGTGAGAATAAGCAGAAACGAGAATAGTAAGAAACTTAATATGAAACTGAGATCCTGAAGTATACTAAATTAACTAATTCTTGGAAATGAAGTAAGATGTGACCGATGAAGCAAGGAGGACGCAAAAAGCAGGATTGCACAAGCAAAGAGAGCATTCCTGACTAACAAAGTGTACTGGTATCATACACGTCCCTTACTTTAAAGAAAAAATTTCTTAGAATGTACGTTTGGAGCACAACATCATAAGGTAGTCTATGAAGGACAGCGGGAAAACCAGAACAGAAGAGAATTGTAGCGATTGAAGTGTGGTGCTACATGTTAAGAATCATGTGCACTGATAAGATAAAGACGAGGAAGTTCTGTATAGAATTGGCGAAGAATAGAATATACGGGAAACATTGACAAGAAGAAGAGACGTGTGTTAAGAAATAAGAAAATAAGCTCCAAATTACTAGAGGGAGGTGTAGAGAGGAAAACTGTAGGACAAGACAGAGCTTGGAATACATCCAGCAAATAATTGAGGACGTAGGACTCAAGCGCTACTCTGACAGGAAGAGGTAGGTGCAGGAGAGGAATCTGTGGTGGATCAAACTTTTGATGCTGTTTTGTATGTATAGTTCGATACTTTAAAGAATCGAGTTAAAAGGGGGACGGGGGGGGGGGGGGGTGTAACAGATAAACAGGTAAAGCGTCGATGGGGATTAATTTAAAAAATGGAAATATGTAGGCAGTCGGGGCAAGGGAGGAGAGAGAGGGATAAGGGAACAGAGTGGGTGTTTGCCCTGGGCGCCAGTTAGCCCAGTTAGCTGGTCTTGAGGCGAAATGCGCCGTCGCTCGAGACGTTACGCCCGGCTGCAAGCAGGACTTGTGTGTCTCGTGGGATGAGACCCGACTGTACCGCCGCGACGTCCGGCCACAGGGTACAATCTCGTTGTCTTTACGAGACTTGGGCGACCGAAAAGCTTCTCGGAAGGAAAGAGCCAAACGGCCAAGTGAGCCCGTGGCGCGTTGCCGGGATACGGCTGAGATTCGGCCGGTCAATGCGGAGGCCTCGGGCGGAGACAAAGGACGCGCCGACACAAAGGGGCCGGCAGGGCACAGTGGTGGGCGTGGTTCGGCGCCTCCGCAGGCCAAATTGCACGAGGAAACACTGCTTCCCTCTGCGGCGACGAGACGCGCCGCGGCGCGACGGAGGAAGCGGCGGAAGGAGAGCGAACTCTGCACCGCTAAGTGCAGGGGCCTCTACGAGGGGTGGACAGAAAGCAACTTCTGCAACGACTTGCCTCGTAAAATTCTCGAAAAGGTTTGACTTTTGCTCCAATTTCCTAACCTTTTTATTTGTGTCGATTACTCCATTGCTGTTTGGGAAAAAACAATTTCATATTAGTCAATGAAGACACTGTGGATGTTCTGCAGTTTACTTTCTTTTTTTTAGTGACAACTACCGAAGCTTATAATCTGTTGTTGGCCCGTTCCATCACTCCCAATACCTCGAAACTCAAAGTGTTATAGGACCATTACAGTTCCCAGTATGTATAAAAATAGTCGTAGTAGTATGGTATTCTGCCTTACCGCAGGTCTTGTCATGGGTTAAGCCTCTTCCACTTTTGTCTGTCCATAGCCAGTCTTTTCATTTCTGAATATCTGTCTCCTTTGATTTTGTCCAGCATTTGATATCTTCTTTTTCCTCTTCCCCTTTTTCCCTCCACCATTCCTTCTATTCCTTCCTTCAATAAACAGTCTCTCCTCAAACAATGTCCAATCCAGTTCCGTTTCCTCTTTCTGATGATTTTTAGCATGCTTCTGTCTTCTCCAACTCTTCTTAATACTTCTCCATTCCTTACTCGGTCTTCTCATTTCACTTTTTCCATTCTTCTCCATATCCACATCTATAGTGCCTCTGGTCTTCTTTCATCTTCCTTCCTCAATGTCCAGGTCTCCACGCCATATAGTGCAACGCTCCATATGTAACATTTGGCAAGTCTTCTCCTCAGATCTTTGTTTAGAGGTCCACAAAGTAATTTCTGTTTCCTCTTCAATCCTTCTTTTGCCATTGCAATTCTTTTCCTAATTTCTGTTGAGCAAGTAACTGAAGTTATTCACTTGCTCTATTTCCTCTCCACCTATTTTCATTCGGCATTTTCTCCCCTTTCCTCCAGTTACAATGCTTTTCGTTTTCTTCTTGTTAATCTTCATTCCATATTCTTCTAATTTTGTGTTTAGATCATCTAACATTTGTTTCATCTCTCTTGCATTCTCTGCCATCACAACCATGTCGTCTGCAAATCTTATACACTCCACTCTCCGACCCCTATACAAACTCCTCTCCTTCCATCAAAACTTTCACTAATAATTTCAAAAATGTTCAAATGTGTGTGAAATCTTATGGGACTTAACTGCTAAGGTCATCAGTCCCTAAGCATACACACTGCTTAACCTAAATTAGTCTAAGGACAAACACACACACCCATGCCCGAGGGAGGACTCGAACCTCCGCCGGGACCAGCCGCACAGTCCATGACTTCAGCGCCTGAAACCGCTCGGCTAATCCCGCGCGGCACAAATAATTTCCTCCAGACATATATTGAACAGTGTTGTTGATAAACAACAACCTTGTCTGACACATCTTCCAAGTTCAATTTCTTCACTCATCACATCTCCTATTCTTACTCTTGCTCTCTGGTTCAAATATAAATTTCTAATTAGTCGTCTATCCCTCCAGTCAACTCCATGTTTCCTTAGGATTTCCATCAGTTTGTCCCATCTGACACAGTCAAAAGCCTTCTCAAGATCAATGAACACAACATGGACCTTTCTTTCCCCATGTACCTCACCCCTGTCACTCTCAGTAGGCCAATGGCATCTCTAGTCCTACTCCTCGCCTGAAACCAAATTGTTCATCTCCTATTACGCAATTCAGCTTTCCACATAGCCTCATGTTGAGCGTCCTCAGCAAGACTTTGGCTGCATGCGATATCAGGCTCACTGTTCTATATTCCTCACACTTTTTGCTGTTCTTTTTTTTTCTATAGGTATTAAGATACCTTCTGTAAAGCCCTTTGGCCATTTTCCTGTCATTTATAAAAATAACCTTCTGGATAATTTTTGAACATCTACAGAGCTGTTCGCGGATGATGCTGTTGTATTCTCAGAAGTCGCAACGCTAAAAAACCTGTAGCGGAATGCAGGGAGGCCTACTAGGATCGATGCTTGGTGCAGGGATTACCAGTTGATCCGTAATGAACAAGCGCAACGTATTTCGCATAAAGATAAGGAAAGTAGGGATGGCAGTTATCGCTGAAACAAACGGTATTCAGTTATATCATTTTTTTCCCTTAAACAGCAGTTTAACCGGACTGTTAAAACCGCTTAAAATAACCAGTTTCTGAAATAAACGATTTTCACTTTTTTATTCCTGTTATTTCTTGCAATACATGTAGAGATCGAGCAAAGGTTGAAAAATTTTGACCCCCTCAATTTCAACATACATTGAATCAAAATAATATCTTATATAGGCAAATAACAAAAAAAACTTAGTCCGTTCACCGTTCGCTGCTTTTCTCGAAATGTGGTAAGTGGTTGACATGCAAAAAATCGCCTGGATTCTCCCAATGATTCTATTTTTCTAAAACTCTGCTCAAAAATCATGTTATAATCGGGGATCATGCTACTATTTGGACATTACGAATACTCAGTGAGAAAGGGCGAAAACTGAGGTTGAAAAACTCTTTTTTTCGGGTTAATTTGTTTTGAATGGCTAAAAGCGATAAAGGCATGTTGTATAGACACAGGCAGCAGATCAGCTTTGTATTGTAGACTAAGAATACTCTGGTAAGATTAAATTTTCTCTTTATATTTATGCCACAAGTTTGTTCTGGCTCTTCCCGTTTTTCAATCTTTTAAAGCAAATGGAGCACTTTGCTTCCACTGATACCGCACTTCGTAAAATACTTGCGCACTAGTGACGATGGCAGTCTGTAATACAACTGACGTCCGACGACAATAGTGAGAAATTACCATACAGGCCGGATGGAACAAGTCTTGCACACTTCGTATACACGTGTACCATATAACACTTAAATTACTGTCACAGCAATTCCATACCAGTTCTTGTGCCACTTGTTCGCTGCCCGTTTCTGTCTGCATTTTTGTTAAAATAGTACTGATCGCTTTTCCTATTTCGTATAATAACCTAATATTTCGAAGCAATGCTGATTTTACGAATAAAAACTACTCGTTCTTTAAAAAAAAAGTTTTATTTGAAAACGAAAAATTTTAGGATTGTTTCTATGGTTGATTGATATTTGAGTTTTTTTACGCTGTTATCAATAAAAAATAAAAACACCTTTCATAACTGAGACCAAACAAATACCAAAAAATACCAGTTCTTCAGAACTGAAATACCGGGATCGGTTTTAACTGGCCGGTTTTTCGCATCACTAATGGAAAGGTACAGTATTATACGACCACACGATTGCTGAGCAAACAGTGGCAGCAGTCACATGCATTAAATATTTGGAAGTACGCCTACGGAATGATTTCAAGCACAATTCCCATTTTGAACGATAGAAAATTGCAGCGAAATGTCATAAAACATGCAAAGGATCGATGCTTGGTGCAGGAATTGGCAGTTAACCGGCAACATTACAATTGCAAACGGTTTTTATGAAATGCGTTCCACTGACAGCTCATATCAAAAATTGTGAACACGAAATATTACGATTTCGATGTGGTTGGCTTGGTTAACTATTCTGCGGTTGTGAGTTTTAAGTATTTCATACCGGTCGCAACTACCGAATCGGATTTCGTAGGTAATATAGCAAGCTGACTCTATACAGTTACTACAATTACACTGAAGCGTCGAAGAAATTGGTATAGGCATGCATATTCAGGTACAGAGATACGTAAACAGGCAGAATACGGAGCTGCGGCCGCGGTGGTCTAGCGGTTCTAGGCGCTCAACCCGGAACCGCGCGACTGCTACGGTCGCAGGTTCGAATCCTGCCTCGGGCATGGATGTGTGTGATGTCCTTAGGTTAGTTAGGTTTAAGTAGTTCTAAGTTCTAGGGGACTGATGACCACAGATGTTAAGTCCCATAGTGCTCAGAGCCATTTTTTTTTTTTCGGCGCTGCGGTCGGCAACGCCTATATAAGGCAAGTGTCTGATGCAGTTGTTAGTTCCGTTACTGCTGCTACAATGGCAGGTTATCAAGATTTAAGTGAATTTGAACGTGGTGTTACACTCAGCGCACTAGCATTGGGAAACAGCATCTCCGAGGTACCGATGAAGTGGGGATTTTCCCGTACGTCCAATTACACGAGTGTACCGTGAAAATCAGGAATCCGGTAAAACATCAAATCTCCGACATCGTTGCGGCCGGATAAAGATCCTGCAAGAACGAGACCAACGACGACCGAAGAGAATCGTTCTACGTGACAGAAGTGCAACCCTTCCGGAAATTGCTGCAGATTTCATTGCTGGGCCATCAACAAGTGGCAGCGAGCGAATCATTCAACGAAAATCATTGATACGGGTTTTTGGAGCCGAAGGGCTACTCTTGTACCCTTTATGACTGCACAACACATGGCTTTACGCTCACCTGGGCACGTCAACACCGACATTGGATTGTTGATGACTGGAAACATATTGCCCAGTTGGACGAGTCTCGTTTCAAATTGTATCGAGTGGATGGAGGTGTACGTGTATGGTGAATCCATGGACCCTGCATGTCAGCAGGGGACTGTTCAGTCCCAGACGATATTAAGCAGGTGTGCCAGTTCCTTTGGCTCTTCAGCATGATAGTTATCACAATGAAGTAGTCCAATGGCGGCTAAACACCTCACGTGCTAGCCGGCTATTTCAAATCATGAAATAAAAAAATGGTTCAAAAGGCTCTGAGCACTATGGGACTTAACTGCTGTGGTCATCAGTCCCCTAGAACTTAGAACTACTTAAACCTAACTAACCTAAGGACATCACACACTTCCATGCCCGAGGCAGGATTCGAACCTGCGACCGTAGGAGTCGCGCGGTTGCGGACTGCGCGCCTAGAACCGCTAGACCACCGCGGCCGGCATGAAATAAAACTTAGCGACAGTTCGAAGGATGGCCTGTTAAAAATACATATATACCTTTAGTGTCAGAAAAAATGAAAAGTGCAACGCGATATGGTTATTTGAAGGTAATTATAATCGTAAATAAATTACACATTTATATACGTCAGTAGAGATAGAGGCGAGGAGGAGAACGGATGCGGAAGTGAAAAGAAATGGAACAAAGAAAAAAGAAACGATATTTGACACAAATATTTCGTTTGCACAGCTTTCAGAGTCATCAGAACTTCAAGCTCATATATTACGTGAATCGCACCCTCACCATAAAACAAAAATGTGATGCTCCATCAAACAGCTATCACTATCCACGGAAAATAACTGGAATAAATGAAGGAAAGAGGTAGATGATCAACTTTGGACTACGTAAACGGGGTGGTTCACTGATAGTGACGGGGCCAAATATCTCACGAAATAAGCATCAAACGAAAACACTACAAAGAACGAAACTCGTCTAGCTTGAAGAAGGAAACCAGATGGCGCTATGCTTGGCCCGCTAGATGGCGCTGCCAGAGGTCAAACGGATATCAAATACGTTTTTTTTAAATAGGAACCCCCATTTTTTATTACATATTCGCGTAGTACGTAAAGAAATATGAATGTTTTAGTTGGACCACTTTTTTCGCTTTATGATAGATGGCCCTGTAATAGTCACAAACATGTTCGTGTTGTTGTGGTCTTTAGTCCTGAGACTGGTTTGATGCAGCTCTCCATGCTACTCTATCCTGTGCAAGCTTCTTCATCTGCCAGTACCTACTGCAACCTACATCCTTCTGAATCTGTTTAGTGTATTCATCTCTTGGTCTCCCTCTACGATTTTTAGCCTCCACGCTGCCCTCCAATACTAAATTTCTGATCCCTTGATGCCTCAGAACATGTCCTACCAACCGATCCCTTCTTCTAGTCTAATTTTGCCACAAACTTCTCTTCTCCCCAATCCTATTCAATACCTCGTCATTAGTTATGTGGTCTACCCATCTAATCTTCAGCATTCTTCTGTAGCACCACATTTCGAAAGCTTCTATTCTCTTCTTCTCCAAACTATTTGTCGTCCATGGTTCAAATAGCTCTGAGCACTATGGGACTTAACATCTATGGTCATCAGTCCCCTAGAACTTAGAACTACTTAAACCTAACTGACCTAAGGACATCACATAACACCCAGTCATCAAGAGGCAGAGAAAATCCCTGACCCCGCCGGGAATCGAACCCGGGAACCCGGGCGCGGGAAGCGAGAACGCTACCGCACGACCACGAGCTGCTGACTATCGTCCATGTTTCACTTCCATACATGGCTACACTCCATACAAATACTTTCAGAAACGACTTCCTGACACTTAAATCTATACTTGTTGTTAACAAATTTCTCTCCTTCAGAAACGCTTTCCTTCCCATTGCCAGTATATATTTATATCCTCTCTACTTCGTCCATCAACAGTTATTTTGCTACCCAAATAGCAAAACTCCTTTACTACTTTAAGTGTCTCATTTCCTAATCTATTTCCTCAGCATCACCCGACTTAATTCGACTATATTCCATTATCCTCGTTTTGCTTTTGTTGATGTTCATCTTATATCCTCCTTTCAAGACACTGTCCATTCCATTCAACTGCTCTTCCAAGTCCATTACTGGCCCTGACAGAACTACAATAACATCGGCGAACCTCAATATTATTATTTCTTCTCCATTGATTTTAATACCTACTCCAAATTTTTCTTTTGTTTACTTCACTGTTTGCTCAATATACAGATTGAATAACATCGGGGAAAGGCTACAATCCTGTCTCACTCCCTTCCCAACCACTGCTTCCCTTTCATGTCCCTCAACTCTTATAACTGCCATCTGGTTTCTGTACAAATTGTAAATAGCCTTTCGCTCCCCGCAATTTACCCCTGCCACCTTCAGAGTCTGAAAGAGAGTATTCCAGTCAACATTGTCAAAAGCTACCTCTAAGCCTACAAACGCCAGAAACGTAGGTTTGCCTTTCCTTAATCTAGCTGCTAAGGTAAGTCGTAGGGTCAGTATCGCCTCTCGTGTTCCAATATTTCTACGGAATCCAAACTGATCTTCCCTGAGGTCGGCTTCTACTAGTTTTTCCATTCGTCAGTAAAGACGAAGTTAGTATTTTGCAGCCGTGACTTATTAAACTGATAGTTCGGTAATTTTCACATCTGTGAACACCTGCTTTCTTTGGGATTGGAATTATTATATTCTTCTTGAAGTCTGAGGGTATTTCGCCTGTCTCATACATCTTGCTCACCAGATGGTAGAGTTTTGTCAGGAATGGCCCTCCCAAGACCGTCAGTAGTTCTAATGGAATGTCGTCTTCTCCCAATTCATCTTCATCTATATCCTCTTCCATCTCCATAATATTGTCCTCAAGTACATCGCCCTCTATATACTCCTTCCACCTCTTTGCTTTCCCTTCTTTGCTCAGAACTGGGTTTCCATCTGAGCTCTTGATATTCATACAAGTGGTTCTCTTTTCTCCAAAGGTCTCTTTAATTTCCCTGTAGGCAGTATCTATCTTACCCCTAGTGAGATAAGCCTCTACATTCTTACATTTGTCCTCTAGCCATCCCTGCTTAGCCATTTTGCACTTCCTGTCGATCTCATTTTTGAGACCTTTGTATCCCTTTTCGCCTGCTTCTTTTACTGCATTTTTATATTTTCTCCTTTCAGCAATTAAATTCAATATTTCTTCTGTTGCCCAAGGATTTCTCCAACCCTCCGTCTTTTTATCGTACTTGATCCTCTGCTGCCTTCACCACTTCATCCTCAAAGCTGCCCATTCTTCTTCTATTGTATTTCTTTCCCCCATTCCTGTCAATTGTTCAATTGGTGTCTTATGCTCTCCCTGAAACTCTGTACAACCTCCGGTTTAGTCTGTTTATCCAGGTCCCATCTCCTCAAATTCCCACCTTTTTGCAGTGTCTTCAGTTTTAATTTACAGTTCATAATCAATAGATTGTGGTCACAGTCCACATTTGCCACTGGAAATGTCTTACAATTTAAAACCCGGTTCCTAAATCCCTATCTTACCATTATATAATCTATCTGATACCTTTTAGTATCTCCAGGGTTCTTCCACGTATACAACCTTCTTTCATGATTCTTGAACCAAGTGTTAGCTGTGATTAAGTTATGCTCTGCGCAAAATATTACCAGGCGGCTTCCTCTTTCATTCCTTAACCCCATTCCATATTCACCTATTACATTTCCTTCTCTCCCTTTTCCTACTACCGAATTCCAGTCACCCATGACTATTAAATTTTCGTCTCCCTTCACTATCTGAATAATTTCTTTTATCTCATCATACATTTCATCAATCTCTTCGTCATCTGCGGAGCTAGTTGGCATATAAACTTGTACTAGTGTAGTAGGCGTGGGCTTCGTGTCTATCTTGGCCGCCGGCCGAAGTGGCCGTGCGATTAAAGGCGCTGCAGTCTGGAACCGCAAGACCGCTACGGTCGCAGGTTCGAATCCTGCCTCGGGCATGGATGTTTGTGATGTCCTTAGGTTAGTTAGGTTTAACTAGTTCTAAGTTCTAGGGGACTAATGACCTCAGAAGTTGAGTCCCATAGTGCTCAGAGCCATTTGAACCAATCTATCTTGGCCACAATAATACGTTTTCTGTACTGTTTGTAGTAGCTTACCCGCACTCCTATTTTTTATTCATTATTAAACCTGCTCCTGCATTGCCCCTATTTGATTTTGTATTTATAACCCTGTATTATCCTGACCAAAAGTCTTGTTCCTCCTGCCACCGAACTTCACTAATTCCCACTATAGCTAACTTCAAAATATCCATTTCCGTTTTTAAATTTTCTAACCTACCTGCCCGATTAAGGGACCTGACATTCCACGCTCCGATCTGTAGCACGTCAGTTTTCTTTCTCCTGATAACGATGTCCTCTTGAGTATTCCCCGCCCGCAGATCCGAATGGGGGGCTATTTTTTCTCCGGAATATTTTACCCAAGAGAACGCCATCATCATTTAACCATAAGTAAACCTGCATGCCCTCGGGAAAAATTACGCCTGTAGTTTCCCCTTGCTTTCAGCCATTCGCAGTACCGGCACAGCAAGACCGTTTTGGTTAGTGTTACAAGGCCAGATCAGTCAATCATCCAGACTATTGCCTCTGCAACTACTGAAAAGGCTGCTGCCCCTCTTCTGGAACCACGCTTTTGTCTGGCCTCTCAACAGATACCACTCCGTTGTGGTTGCACCTAGAGTACGGCTATCTGTTTCGCTGAGGCACGCACGCCTCCCCACCAACGGCAAGGTCCATGGTTCATGAGAGGGGGGGGGGGGAGTCAAAACCATTTGACCATATGACTCACAATTGTAGACGAACAGTTGGTAACAGGTAGGTTTTTTTAAATTAGAACGTAGGTACGTTTGAACATTTTATTTCGGTTGTTCCAATGTAATACATGTACCTTTGTGAACTTATCATTTCTGAGAACGCATGCTGTTACAGCGTGATCACCTGTAAATACCACATATAAATGCTCAAAATGATGTCTGTCAACGTCAATGCAGTTGGCAATACGTGTAACGACATTCCTCTTAACAGTGAGTAGTTCGCCTTCCGTAATGTTCGCACATGCTTTAACAATGCGCTGACGCATGTTGTCAGGCGTTGTCGGTGGATCACGATAGCAAATATCCTTCAACTTTCCCCACAGAAAGAAATCCGAGGACGTCACATCCGGTGAACGTGCGGACCATGGTATGGTGCTTCGACGACCAATCTACCCGTCATGAAATATGCTATACAATACCGCTTCAACCGCACGCGAGCTATGTGCCGGACATCGATCATGTTGGAAGTACATCGCCATTCTGTCATGCAGTGAAACATCTCGTAGTAACATCGGTAGAACATTACGTAGGAAATCAGCCCACTTACACCATTTAGATTGTCATCGATGAAATGGGGGCCAATTATCCTTCCTCCCATAATGCCGCACCATACATTAACCCGCCCAGGGCGCTGATGTTCCACTTGTCGCAGATATCGTGGATTTTCCGTTGCCCAATAGTCCATATTATGCCGGTTTACGTTACCGCCTTTGGTGAATGAGGCTTCGTCGCTAAATAGAACGCGTGCAGAAAATCTGTCATCGTCCCGTAATTTCTCTTGTGTCCAGTGGCAGAACTGTACACGACGTTCAAAGTCGTCGCCATGCAATTCCTGGTGTATAGAAATATGGTACGGGTGCAATCGATATTGATGTAGCATTCTTAACACCGACGTTTTTGACATTCCCGACTCTCGCCCAGTTTGTCTGTTACTGATGTGCGGATTAGCCGCGACAGCAGCTAAAACACCTACTTGGGCATCATCATTTGTTGGAGGTCGTGGTTGACGTTTAACATGTGACTTAACACTTCCTGTTTCCTTAAATAATGTAAATATCCTGCGAACGGTCCGAACACTTGAATGATGTCGTCCAGGATACCGAGCAGCATACATAGCACACGGCCGTTGGGCATTTTGATCATTATAGCCATACATCAACACGATATCGACCTTTTCCGCAATTGGTAAACGGTCCATTTTGACACGGGTAATGTATCACGAAGCAAATACCGTCCGCACTGGCGGAATGTTACGTGATACCATGTATTTATACGTTTGTGACTATTACAGCGCTATCTGTCTCAAAGCGAAAAAAGTGGTCCAGCGAAAACATTCATAATTCTTTACGTACTATGCTAATATGTAATAAAAACGTCCGAGACGTCATTCTTGTACATCTGAAAAGATATTCACGAATGTTAGTTGGCCCCTATAACTATAAAAACCAAACAAAAATCAGCAAATAACATCCCTGTTACACTCAAGTATGTACATAACCTGTTTTCGTCAAGTCGCATATTTTCAGTGATCGTCCTCCAAGTGAACTGTAAGCAGAAATTATTTGTGTTATCTCAGTGACCAACATGTTCGAGAAAATTTGTAAGATAGAATTATCTCTAACGTTCATTCTTTATTAGAAGAAGTAGTTCACAGCATGTAATAAGTGAAATTGTTTGTAACTAGGAACTGAATTCACGACGGTCAATTTGTTTATATCTATGGGTTAGAAAAAAAAGCTGTAAATATGCTTACAGCGTATTTACTTTATATGTAGTAAATTTTACTGTGAATTGAACGTACCATCGTGTGTATCAGAAGACATCAGAAGTGCAAATCCACAGGTGACAAATGTTACTTGAACACAAAATCTGATCTAAAGACGAGTGCCTCAAAGACCAACAGTTACTGTCCAGTTATAACTCAAGCCTAACGACTTAGAAACATAAAAACTGGAATTCATACGCATCGCAGAAACTACTGCGAATAGACAGGGTGTTCCGTTTATCTGATTACTACACGAGCGGGGTTGAGTTTGCCGACCACTTGACCCAGGTAGGCAGGTCGAATGGTTCGCAGCGTCTCGTTGTTAATGCCGCACTACGCGCCTTTTGGGCCATTGCCATTCGAAGAGTGAAACGAACATGACGAGTGCGACAGTGAAGTCTGCGTACGCGACAATGGCAAAACCGGATTATTCGATTTCACAACGAATATTTATTTACGATTCGTATGTACGTCAAGAGTCTGCACGTACTGTGAGGGAATTGTTTGAATAGAAGTTTCTAGGTATTCGAATTCCGAGTCATGATGCAATTCACAAATTAGTGAATAAATTTCGTGAAACAGGAAGTGTTCATGACAACAAGCATAACGGCGACGTGCAGTGCTCAGGGGAGCTCAACTCGATGACACTGCGTACCGTCCGGAATATTCCCCTAAAAAGTCTCTAAGATGTCCTTCACGGCAAACGCAAATTACTTGCACCTCTGTACAAAGGGCTCTTGTTTTGGCTTATGCCCTATAAAATAACAATAGTGTAAGAAATCGAACCTGGTGATCCCGCAGACAGAATTAGTAGTAGTAGTAGTAGTAGCAGTAGTAGTAGCTTTATTCATCCGTAAATATCTTTTTACGAGAATATAGGACATGTCAGAGTATTTATAAATTTAGATCAATTTGAAATAAGCTAATTCGTACACACACATATTTACAGACTTCTAGTTAGAGACAATCACTAGGTTTACTCCTGGTATACAATACTTTTCTTAAAAAATAACTTATTTAATAATGTAATGCCACATTGTTCGCTCATATCTCACAATCAATCAGTGCACACAGTATACACACATTGTTTCATAGCACTTCACACACACACACACACACACACACACACACACACACACTCTCACACACACACGCACACACACTGGTGATCTCTGGGCCTGCCGGCCGGAGTGGCCGTGGGGTTCTAGGCGCTACAGTCTGGAGCCGCGTGACCGCTACGGTCGCAGGTTCGAATCCTGCCTCGGGCATGGAATTGTGTGATGTCCTTAGGTTAGTTAGGTTTAAGTAGTTCTAAGTTCTAGGGGACTGATGACCACAGCAGTTAAGTCTCATAGTGCTCAGAGCTATTTGAACCATTTGATCTCTGGGCCATTTTCTGTACCGCAACTTCCCATTTTCTGTCCTGAAAAACTGAGTCAGCATCCCTCGATAATGAGTGAGATGTTGAGCTCAGAAAGAGGGTGTTAGTATTGTGCTATGCATAGCTTGGGGGTAAGTATTTCTGGAAAGGAAAAGAGAAGGAAAAAAACATAAAGTGAAGGTTGTATGTGGAATGTTGGATATTTTATTATCATTATTATTATTATTCATTCGTAGAACATTTTTTATCATACCCCTACTCTGCTTGTTCTAAGTAATCCTTCAATGTATAA
This sequence comes from Schistocerca piceifrons, assembly GCF_021461385.2. Lineage (NCBI taxonomy): Eukaryota > Metazoa > Arthropoda > Insecta > Orthoptera > Acrididae > Schistocerca > Schistocerca piceifrons. Next base: position 155,999,835 of record NC_060144.1, on the reverse strand, counting down.
AATGTATTGCATAACAGGTACTTTTTAGCTGCCTTTTTAAATAAGTGTATTTTTGCAATTTCTTTAATCTCTTTTGGTAATTCATTGTACAGTTTTAGTACTTGGTAGAAAATGCTGTTTTGAGTTTTAGGTTTATTTTTTCTTGACAAATGTTAGTTAACTATATCTCTTGTTGCCATGGTCATGGACAGAGCTGTTTGTGCAGTAATTACCAATGTTATTTTTGATGTGTACAACTGACTGGTAAATTTGTTCACACGGATCAGTTATAATCCCCAATGTTCTGAACAGATCTTGACAATGAGCTCGACTAGTATTTTTGATTATTATTCTTATGGCTTTTTTCTGCAGTTTGAAAATTGTGTTCATATTTTGTGCATTTGTTCCCCAAAAACGAATGCCATAGCTAAGAATTGAGTGTACATATGAATAATATGTAACTAACGACACTGCATGTTATACACTCATGATAGGATTCTAAGGGCATAACATGCTGATGACATTCTGTTTGCAAGTACCTTTGAGTGTTCACACCACTTCAACTGAGAATCATTTAGATTTTGCGAATGGGTTTTGAAACAAATACGTGGCACTGTAATGGATCCTTGTCTCATTCTGTTTTCAGACGAGGCTTGGTTCCATTTACACGGGTGTGTTAATTTCCAAAACTGTTTGTGGTGGAGGGCCGATAGAACTATACTGCTTCATGGGGAACCCCTTCGCGAACTGAAAATAAATAGTATGGTGCGCAGTTAGTTGTGACAGAGTAATTGGCCCAGTTTTTTAAATAATACAGCTAGCGGTGAAAGGTGTGTGCAAAACATTTTACAATAGTTGTAACGTCCTATGTAACGTCTCCTCTGAAAAGCAGGAATGACAGTGATGGAGAAACTCTTACGTTATTTGATTTTCAAACAGCTGAGTAAAACTGAACGTGCTCAGACAGTTCTCTCTTTACTTATTCTGATCATCACTAAGCTGACACACAATATTTTTAGCGCATCGCAATCTGACTTTCAATAATCCCTACAAAAGAATGGCCCTAACTAACAATAACTTATACCTTTCATGAATTACTTAACTCCCAAAAATGTTCGTCACTCGAACTACTGCAATACAGCGAGCGCCAATACTGCCAGCTAAATAAAAGATTCTAACTACTGAAGGCACTAAGTACTGATAGGCATAGTTAGCAAATGCAAGATTTTGGAGAACAAACAATGTATTTACCTTAATAGTGTTCAAAAGTCATATATATATATATATATATATATATATATATATATATATATATATATATATATATCAGTTCATGACATCCAGTCTTACAAATTTCCTTTTTCTGACGGACACCCGTCCAGATCGTCCGCTCATAGTAACCTCTCAAAACTCTGGTATCTCTCTCCCCACTTCCACCACTGCTGGCGGCTCACCTCCAACTGCCCAACGCTACACGCTGTTCACATCCAACTGCCCAATGCTACAGTAGTGAATATTCCAACAAAGAGTCCAACCAGCCACAGACTGCACACAGCGCTGTCAGCGATTTTCATACAGAGCGCTACGTGGCGTTGCCAACATAAAAACCTAAACAGCCTACTTACACACTTTTTTAATGAAATGAGCGAAATGCAATAAAGCTTCACGTTTGTAACAGGATTCGGCAAGCGCTCAAACTGCCAGTTTTTCTTTGCACCCATTTCACGATGTGTTCAGTGACAGAATCACTAGCAACAATATCTGGCCAGCTCGAAGTCCCGATTTAACTCTTCGCGATTTCTGTTTGTGGCGAGCACTAGAGAATAAAGTGTACACAACAATTCCGCACACTTTACAAGAACTCAACTACAATATCCGCGAATAAGTTAATTCCACTTCTCAAATAGAATTTCATCGTGTGTTGAATAATTTTTTGATTACGTGTCAACAAACAATAAGGCAAGCAGTTCCACCATCTCCTTGGCTGACATGGATGAGCACAAAAATTATTTGCATATATTTTAAATTTAGTACTGCGCTAGTAGACGGGGGACATGGTATCTGATTCATCGAGCAACGGAACACTCGCCGTGCAAATAGTCATCAGATAAATGAAACCTCTAGTATTAAAACCAATAAAACCGATTGTCTGTACCAGTGGTACATGTATTTACCAGTGTAACTTAGATGCTTAAATATCGGGAAGTAAACATATGGATCGATTTAAAGTACAACATCCTCTTCAAATTATTCGTAGTTAAGGCACATGGCGGTCCGAGATTCGTTAGTTCAGCCACGAAAGAGGTAGCCTGCAAAACCCCCTATCGACCAGTAGTTGAATACTGTTGGTCAGTACGGGACCGGTATCAGAGAGGACTGACAGAAGAAATGGAGCAGATCCAAAGAAGAGCCGTGCGTTTCTTCACAGTTTCATTTACTAACAGCGAAAGTGTTACGGAAATGTACTGCCAGAACCGGAGGGAGACAAGAAGCGAAGCCGGCCGCGGTGGTCTAGCGGTTCTAGGCGCTCAGTCCGGAACCGCGCGACTGCTACGGTCGCAGGTTCGAATCCTGCCTCGGGCATGGATGTGTGTGATGTCCTTAGGTTAGTTAGGTTTAAGTAGTTTTAAGTTCTAGGGGACTGATGACCACAGATGTTAAGTCCCATAGTGTTCAGAGCCATTTGAACCATTTTTTGAACAAGAAGCGAGCCACTGCGCATCAAGGTGTGGTGTACTACGAACATTCCGATAGTTAACTGTTCTAGAAAAGAGGATAAATATACAGTTAGAAAGAGTAGAACTCACACCTAGCGTTACCAACAACCGTTCTTCCCGAACAGCATTCACAACTGGAACAAGGTGGGGCGGGGTTGGGGTGGGGGAGGGGGGGGGGGGCGAAGTGACACAAACCACCCACTGCTACACACCAGAAGATGTCTAGTGAGTACTGGTGTGGTAGGACAACATACATCGTGGACATTCGTTCGCGAAGTGCCACCTTTGTTCTTTAGGATAATAAACCACCCACGGTTTTATTGTAAGTAAAATTGCCAAAAATTTTAAAGATTGTATTGTAACTTTTGCTCCTACATCCCCAATAAATCGCCGAAACCGGTAAAATTAAAAATGTGTTCAAGAAGGATAAATAATTTATAAGAAGTAAAGAGAAAAGTATAGACGACCATAAGTGTTTCGCCTAATCTAAGTATTGCTTTGATGAAGAATGAGCCTTCTGCGTCTCTTGGATTGTTGTATTAGAATAACTCGTTTCCACCTGTGGTACATGTCAACCGCAAACCCTTACATCATCTGAAAAAAGAAGATATGTAGCAGACAGGATTTTGAATGAGCAAAATGAGTTTTCTGGCAGTGCGTATGTTCTTTATTTATGAGGCCTGTTGCCCTCCTGATGCTGTAACCGTAACAATACACTGCTTGTTATGTGAGGTGACGTGGGCTCGATGGTGGTCTATGCAACCTCATGGATGCAGCGTGAATAAACACACACCAGTGCCATGTCCTACGCTTAGTTTTCGGTTACTTATACACTGCCGCTGTCGTATGACGGATGGAAACGAAGCCAGTGCACCAGCATTTACTGGAATGACTTTTCGACAACAATTCAATCAGAAAAGCAGTTGGTTCACCAGACTACTGTAGTTCGTCACTACAGAAACACTCCAAAATACATTTCCTTTGATGTCCTGTAGAACGCAGGTTTATGATGGCTGTGGTGTTCTTGGTATGTAGCGATTTTTTGCCACTTTCCAGTTGGATAGAAATCCTTTCTAAAATTGTAATCGTATAGTCACACATCTGCCCGCTATCCATATCGATACCGTGCTTCCCCTAGTAGAGTGTTTGTTGAAAGCAGCACTTACGGTTGGGAAGAAGTGTGTGTTGAGACGTGCTCGACACCGGGACTAGTAACTGTCAGTCCATTGTGAACAACAAAATCGGTTTTCAGTTGTCTTGTTCACGCTAATAGATACCGTACTGAGGTACGAGAAACACAGAGTGTTAAAAAAAATGACTCGGGTATTCATACAGAAGGTATTAATACTCAAAACTAGAAGAAAATTTCCCATAATCACACGTCCAGAAATCAATATCTGTTTTACGTGTGACGAGTAAGCTGTAGAATTTAAAGGTGAGGCAGGATTAAAGGAGATGGCATAGTAAATTTCCACAATACGCACACGTGAGCAGATCCAATCCTCGAACAATCATGAAATTGAAGCATCAGGATCGCTTCGGTATCAGTGAATGGGCAGGGCCTGTCAGTGACAGATTCATACGGCCATATACTTCACCAAATACATTAACAGGTGGCGTGTATCACCACTTTCTGCACGATGAATTACAGCGCCATAGGAGAACGTTACACTTGCAGAAAGACAGCGACTGTGGTTTATGGAGGAAGGCGCGCCAGCCCATTTTCTACGAATCGTGTGACAGTATCTCACAACAGCGTTTCATGAGCGATGGACTGGACGAGGAGTTCCAGTAGCGCGAACTCCGCGTTCTCCGAACCTGTATCCGTTGAATTTCTGACTAAGGGAAAAGGCCGGCCGAGATGGCCGAGCGGTTCTAGGCGCTTCAGTCCGGAACCGCGCGACTGCTACGGTCGTAGGTTCGAATCCTACCTCGGGCATGGATGTCTGTGATGTCCTTAGGTAAGTTAGGTTTAAGTAGTTCTAAGTTCTAGGGGACTGATGACCTCAGACGTTAAGTCCCATAGTGCTCAGAGCCATTTGAACCATTTTTTGAACTAAGGGAAAATTTAAAGATAATGGCGTACGCTCAACCTATCTGAAAGCATTAGAGGAGCGCGTGTCCAATGCATGTGTTGCAGTCCGAAGTGAGTCGGGCATGTCTCAAAGAGTGCGTGATTCACTTTGAAGAAGGCTGAACGACGTACCAGGATGCGTGATAATCACATTCAGCACTGCCTATAGTACATACGTCTACACAACAGACAGATGGAAGTGAGAGGATTAACAGTCCCATATCTCAACAGGTATTAGTTTCCGGACACATAATTTTACAAACCATTCTTCCAGCTTGCACCTACCACCTATGGTGATATGTGACTTTTTTTTTTTTTAAACGACATGCATGTGCTCCCTCTGAGACGAGTATATGAACAGTTAAACAAATATTATTGACCTCTGAAACAGTGCGTCGTGTCGTCGAGATTAAACAATTATCCTCGTTGGGACGATTTCCGGTATATATGAACACACACACGAACTATAGGCTTTAGTGTGAATGATCAATTCAATGGAAAGTGTATGTTAAAACTAAAGTATTTCAGGAATGGATGGACACTGGCTTTATTTCGTGTCGTGGAAAGCACATTTATGAGCGTCGAGACAGTTATGCGTGTCCTAATGAAGAGGAACAGTGTGTTACATATCCACTATGAATTGCGCATTTCGGGACGAAGCACAATTATTCACGGCAAAAATGTGCACAACAACAATTAAGGTCAATGTGTGAACAGCTATAGACTGCGGAAAGTGCAGTCCATGTTTTATATAATGTTTACCAATTCTCAATAGGGGAAAGATTTTCCAGATATCCATACGAGTGATTTCACAGAGTGCCCTTTCCACAATTCTGTAAACTTTAATTAATTACAGGAACGAATGCTGTTAGCAGAACACTAGTACTTAGTTAAGGGTTTTGCGGCAGATCAATTACTTGGACATTATAAGCACCGGTCAACAGCAGTCGTCATAATGTGTGTTCGCGTATAGGCGCCCATATTTCTAGCAGTCCACTGACAAAATGCAATCTTGAATTTTGAAATACCAGTTGACTCACCTACTATGAATTTTTGTTTGTGTGTGTGTGTCAGTCAGTTATGTATGACTGTTCAGTTTTGGGTGATGTACTGTCCCAAATATAGGACGCATTTTGACAGCTGAATGAACATTCTACCATACTTTGCAATTACTGACGAACGCATACCATTCCGTTTGTTTGAATCGCATACATTTTTTATGACACACAACTTCTTCATAAGTGTGAATGTTGAATAACGCTATATTCTGTATCTATCTGTTACTGGTTGGAAGTGTTTCATAAATGTGGTGCAGGCCCTCCATTTTATGAAACGTGTGAGTTTGCAGTTATTCCATTGCGTGGACAAGTTGTTAGGATTCCTCTATTATTTGTAATCTTTAAGGTTTCCAACATCTAAAGTGCTTCAACACAATGAGTTAACGCTATGCAGTCGTTTTGTACTAGTACAGGTAGAATTTTTAGACTTACTGGTCGGTATTTGGTGAACGTGTTTGATACATCAGGACTTCATCCTGTGCCTTTGGACCTCCTGTTTCCTTCTATACGTGCGCACTTTAATGTGACCACCTGTCAAGAGCCTGAACAACCACCTTTTGCAGCGCATACGTGTAGGAAGAGAGTCACTGAGGTTCTGGCGGGTACCGCTATGATTGTGGAGCCATGACGACTCCAGCACCGTGGCCAGCTGCGCCAGGTTTATCCTTCGAGGGTCGATGGTGTGAACAGCGCTATAAAGGTGGTACTACATATTCTCTACTGTGTTGAAATCCGGGGAGTTTGGTGGTCAGGGGAGTACAATAAACGAGCATATACTGCGAGCTATGTGACACGTTACAATATCGTAATGGTAGATGCCATCATTCCGGGGAAAAAAACAGACTGCAGGTAGCGGTGGATATGGTCCCAAAGATAGGTGCATTCTTCCGTTGTTCAGTTGTGCCTTCCAGAATGACGAGATGACCCAGAAGGAAAGCCAGGAGAATATTCCCTAAACCATAACGCTCCATCCTCCTGTCAGGATCCTTCCGAGATTGTTGCAGGGACATACATGCCAAGAACCATCTGTCCGAGGGAGAGTAAAACTTGGTTCATCTGCAAAGACAAACCTGTCCCAATAAGTGGACGTTCAGCTGCAGTACTGGTGTGCAAATTCCAGCGAATGTCTCTCCGCGGCAGGCGCCTGGTTCTTGCACACATGCTGACTGCTGTTCGCTGAATAGTCGTTGAGGAGACAATGTTACTAGCCTCTTGGTTCATTCGGACGGTCAGTTGCTCAGTAGTTGTACCTCTATTCGCCAGTACACATCTCTGCAGCATTCGTACTTTAACCACAGCAGCACTCGACAGTTTACTGACTTAGCTATTTCGGCAATGCTTCCACCCTTTACCTAAAAGCCAATCATCATTCCCTTTTGGACGTCACAAAAATCGCTTCGTTTTCGCATTACGAAAACGACTGCACTGCTTTCCGCGTACCCCCCGACACGCTTCATATACCTTCCACCGCTAGCACTGACAGTGCTGCCACCTGCCGTCTTGAGTGGTTATTGCACGCTGACGTCGAACGTAGACGGTGGTCACATTAATATGATTCGACTGTGTGTAATTTCAACTTCCTCACCGTGATTCTGTCTCTACGTGATGGCTAATCTTATTAACTACTGAAACGATTTTGGAACGGTTTTCACTTATAGATAAAGTTTTTCTGAAGGAAAGTTTTCGTGTGTAGTTTATTACTACCATGTAATGATAAGTGTGTAATACATATATTGTTGTCTCTTCTATATGTAATTGCTCCCCCCCCCCCCCCCACCCTCCAGTACACCTCTTGCAGAATACCGATGAGACCGCATTCCTTGCCCTCGCTCCTACCCTCCAACGGTCTCAACGCCTTCTCCAGACTCACCTTGACCTTTTTTGCCACATGGTGTAACCAGTGGCTCCAGGAAATCAATCCTTCCAAGACCCAGGCAATCATTGTAGGTTGTACCACTCGCTCCTTCCGGCTCCTGGATTTCTCCCTTACCATCTGTGCCCATCCTGTCCGCCTCTCCCCCACCCTCACCTACCTTGGCCTCATCATAGACAGTCACCTCACCTAGATCCCTCATCTCTGCTCCATCCAATCCAAAGCCCACAACCACCTCCGACTCCTCAAACTCCTCTCTGGCCGGACATGGGAGTTGCATCCCTCTACCATCCTCCACATCTACAAACCCTTAATCTGTTCCATCCTCTGTTATGCCACTAGCACCTGGATATCCGCCCCCCCCCCCTCCATTTCTATAAATCCCTCCAGATCCTTGAGCGCCAAGCACTCCACCTTACCTTCTGTATATGCCTCCCATCCCCCACGCAGATCCTCTATGACCTATTCCTCGAACATATCCGCATACTCTACACCTCCCGCCGCCTTGATCCCCCTCACCCCCTGGTTGCTCCTCCCCTCTCCCATCCCCACCCCCCCCTCGCCTTCACTGTTGTGTCCCCCCTACCCTCCATCTCTACACCCTTCATCTCCTTTCCCAAGGTGGCTTCCATCAACTCCCCCTCCCGGATGATGCCCTCTCTCCCTCCATTTATCCCTCCTATCAACTCTGATCATCACCCCCCTCCTTTCCTCTGTCCTTTTCCTGGGCTCCCTCTCCCCCCCCCTTCCATCCTGTTTTCTCCCCACCTAACTTCTCCCTACATCCCTTCTCCCCCCCCCCCCCCCGAGTCCTTTTGTATTCCCCACTCCCTGTCACATCTACCTAGCACCTCCCACCTCTTATGGGTCCTCATCCTCCATCGGCTCCTTTCCCCCCTCCCCCCTTCGTTTTTCCTCTCCTTTCCCCCTTTTTATTTTCCCATCATCTGTCCAGTTTCCCCCCATTGCCCTCGGCTGTGGTATGTCATATTTGCCAACTTTTTAGTGCAGTGTGCAAGTGAATGTTCAGTGTTGTTCGTCTTTCCAAAGTGTTGTGAACAGAAATCATGCTGTCACTGGGTGTGAATTTTACGTCTTTTGCGAACAGAACCCTGACTGTCGCCGTGTTTTTTAATTGTCTGTCTATTATTTTTCCTGTATGCTTCATATGTATTTTATTAGCATCATCATCCCTTTGTTCTATGTTTTATGTTCCACGATTTTTTCGCCATGTTACCATTTAAGTCTCCGATTTTCTCGCCTGTTTTTATTATTTATTATCTTCATCTTTTTGAAACAAATTCTGTAGGCTGAAGAGCGCCATACTAAGCTGCTTCCAGCCCGAAACTCAATAAAGAAAAAAAAATGTAATTGGATCCCTACTCCGTTCTGAGTCCGCCCTGCCCCAATTTTGTGTGTCCTATCCCTCCCTCGGCTCCCCCTTTCCCTTTTTCTTTTTCTCTCCTCCCCCCTCTTTATCCTCCTCATCTGTACGGGCCCTCCCCCCTCCCCCCCTCCCACCTCACCAGCCGTTGTGTCTCCTCTATAGTTCAGTTTTAAGTGAGTGTTCAGTGTTGTGCATCCCCTTTCAGTGTTGCGAATAGACGTGATTTTTAATTGTGCCTGTCTACATACCGTGTGTCTTCATTCGCATCGTGAACCCCAGGTTTTCTTTATCTCTTTCTTTCTTTCTTTCTTTCGTCGTTTGGGTCATCTAAGGACCACACACCAATTTCAATGCTTCCTTCTTTGTTGTTCTTTCTTTTTCCTCCAGTATTCTTTCATCCTTTCACTATGTATCATTTTTCTCTCCTCGGACCATTTCGAGCCTGTCTTTTTCTCCCTCCTTCCTTGAAATCCATCCATTTTTAACACTTTCCTCTTGAAACTCTCTCTTTCTGTTGCATCTTTTCCACTTATGTTCTTTCTTTCCAAATCTTTCCTAACTTCTTGAATCCAGACTATTGTTGACTTCTTGTCCCAAAGCTATTTAAAACTTTGTTTGCTTAACCTGTTGCTGTTCATTCTGTATAAGTGTCCAAGAAATAGTAGTCGCCTCTTTCATAGTGTTTCATTTATGTTATCTTTGTTGCGATGAACTTCTTCATTGCTTCTTAATTTTCATACCTCTGTATTTTTTGGTGGTCCAAGTATCTGTGAAATGATTTTTCTTTCCAGGACTTAAAGTTTGTGTAATTTGTAGTTCAGCACTAAACATTCACTTGTATAAAGACATTCTGGTTTTACTACTGTGTTGTAGTGCTGTATCTTCAAATTTTTGGACAGACACCTTTTGTTGTAGACATTCCTAGTTATTCCATAAGCTGACTCCATTTTATGTAGTCTTTCGGTTTTTATTGTTTTTATACTCTCTTTCTGTTTTTTAACTCTTCTGTCGGCTGTAGAGCTGCCTATTAAGCTGCTGCCAGGCCCCCCCCCTTTCTGGGAGGAATCTAAATGCAATAAAGGAAAAAAAATGTAATCGGCGTTTGGCATGCCATTTCGTGTAACGATGGGAGATACGAACTGGTCAGCTAGAGATGAGGCGGTATCTGGAGTGAAACGCATTAAACAGCAGCGACAACTCCAGAGAACAGAGAAGCTCGACCAGAATCTACGTCCGGACTGGTGATGTAACGATAAAGTACGTGCCTAGAACTCGAAATATTGCGGTATAGATCCCGGTCGAACACAAAGTTTTCAGTCTTCCTTTTAACGTAGCATTTACCTCTCAATGAAGTGGAGGTTCGTCAGAAACGACACCTGCTTCTGAGTTCAAGTTCAGTTGTAGGTCTCCTTTCCCGCGTTGGATAACTAGACACACGAGTCACCGAAGTGGCGACCAATTGAAAGATTTGGCAGCAGGCCACTGAGTCGCACGAAGTTATTACTATATACAAATTGAAGGTGGAGAGGGGAAGAAAGAAAAGGAAAGGGAAGGGATCACTGCTGTCAGCTGCATTGGGACATTATGCGGAATCGACGGCGACGAGTAAAAATGTGTACAAGATTCGAAGCCGGGACCTGCTGCTTACTAGGCAGGTGCGGTAACCACTGCGCCATGCCCGGAACAGTATTATCGGAACTGCACGGACTGTCTCGGCTCGCCCCGTGGACGATCCACACCCCCATCGAGTGCCACCTAGCCGCAGCCTCTGTCCATCCTCTGTATTCGCTCTTCCGAGATTCCCCAGGACGTCGGACGTGTTTGTGCATCTGCACTGAACAAGGTGGATTCATTGCCCAACTAGGCCTATCAAATTATACGACTGTGTGGTGTCTGTTCTTTCGAATATGGTTCCAAATGGCTCTGAGCATTATGGGACTTAACTTCTGAGGTCATCAGTCCCCTAGAATTTACAACTACTTAAACCTAACTAACCTAAGGTCATCACATACATCCATGCCCGAGGCAGGATTCGAATTTGCGACCGTAGCGGTCGCGCGGTTCCAGACTGTAGCGCCCAGAACCGGTCGGCCACCCCGGGCGGCGGATATGGTTCCCCAGTTGGATGTAGACGTGCAAGATTTTTCCGCTGTTTGTAGGAGGTGGACAAACGAAATAAACATTTTGAGACGCCATTTTCAATATGATTAGTAAGAAAATCTACAAATTTTCGGAGCCACCATCTGGTAGTGTTCTTGTAGGAGCTTAACAGGCATCAAATAGATGAGCTACGAGTCACTTGAAAAGTCTCTCTTTAAGCCACGTCTAAAACATTTCGTTTAACATCCATGCAGTACCCATAAACTTAGGCTCACATTCATTTGCTAAACCGACATACATCATGTTCTTCACTGTTGAGTCTCGTGTGTGTACTGGTTAGTATTCGTTGTGTGCACGTTTTCACTATAACTGGGAAGTTCTTAAAACTGCAGATGGCATGTTTGTCTAGAAGAACACTGGGTGAAACGTCCTGGCAGTTTAAACTATGTGCTGGACCGAGACTCGAGCTCGAGACGTGTGCCTTCCGCCGGCAAGTGCTCTAGCGATTGAGTTACCCAAGCACGACTCACAACCCGTACAACCCGTGCTCACAGGTTTACCTCACCTCCTCCCTTCCAAACTTCACACACGCTCTCCTGTGAAACTTTCAGGACTAACATTCCTGGACGAAAAGATACTGCGGAGACATTGCTTAGCCACAGCATGGGGCATGTTTCCAGAATATAATTTTTACCCTGCAGAGTATGTTGATATGAAACTTCATGAAAGATTAAAACTGTGCATATTAAAGCTGTGAGTAGGGGTGGTGAGTCGTGCTTCGTTAGCTTAGTCGGTAGAGTATTTGCTAACGGTAAATATCCCTAGTTCGAGTCTCAGTCCGGCACACAGTTTTAATCTGACAAAAAGTAACATATCAGCGCACACGCCGCTGCACAGTGAAGATTTAATTCTGAGAACATTTGGTGGTTGAATTTCCACATCAAATGCTTCAAATGGCTCTGAGAACTATGAGACTTAACATCTGAGGTCATCAGTTCCCTAGAACTTAGAACTACTTAAACCTAACTAACCTAAGGACATCACACACATCCATGCCCGAGGCAGGATTCGAACCTGCGACCGTAGCGGTCGCGCAGTTCCAGACTGATGCGCCTAGAACCGCTCGGCCACAACGGCCGGCTTCCACATTAACCATTGCTGTAACTCTAATCTATTTCACGCATAGGTGACACCATTTACAGTTCTTGATGTTGTGTCTATGGTTCGCAGAAATTACCACTGATGCAAACTGATACTCCAAAGACATACCCAGCGCAGCGCAGTAACTCTGTATGGCACTCAGTTTGGCAATAGCAGTACGTCCATCATCTTCAGCTCGATAAAATGATGAATAGAAAGTGTCAATGCATGTACAGCAATAGTGTTTCTAAGATATGAGGACCAGGCGGCTTCCACTGGGGCGAGTAAGTACAACTTCGGAGCTCGAACTCATGATCTGTGATCTAACATCTCTCACAAGTAAAACATAAAAAGCAGCAGTACTGAAGCACTTATGTAAGTGACAATTTTGCAGGGAATTTCTGTATGTACAAAAAAAGAATGAAAATTGAAAACAAGTGGCAAAGATCCTTCTTGAAACTAGAACCACTCAACTGGAAATTCCAATATGAAAGTTTAGAAAAGTGGTCTATTTTGATTTCTCGCCGGCGCCGGGGATAAGAGGGGAAGTTTTGCGTGTTGCGTGACCAGGGGGGGGGGGGGGGAGAGGGGGTTATCAGGGCTAGAGACTATGATGATCGTGAAATGTCTGTAATATGTCCGAGGCTTATAACAGTTTTCTCAAATTCCAAGAGGTGGCTTTTCGGCCAGCATACATACATCAGCCTCATGATTACCGAAACAGTGTGTTGCGAAATGCACGCTGTAGTCTCACTACGAGACAATTGGGGAATACGAATTTAGACGCCGTGAACCGAATCCTGAAAATGAGCTTCGGCTGAAACACAGCATGCCCTTAATCTGTGCGCTATTGTCTGCATTCCGTTCACACACAGCAGCAGGAGCGACGGCTGTGCAGGCGCAATTTAAGCTGCACAAAGGCGGAACAGACAGATAAGACACCTTCAAATGACGGCGTCTGCTGCGCTAGCAGTCAGCTAACCTCAACTGGAGCAATGTTTCTGCTCTCGTAACACAGCACCTAAACTATTTCCTCGCTCCAGTAGCAGTGTTATTTCGAGATGTTATTGTTATGCGCATAAATTCAAGCCGTCTGCTGACATCCGTCTCGCAATAACGCACTGAAAGCTCGTTCAGCGCACTTAGAGGAAACATTAAGATAAATCCTCGCATTCAAGAGAGTCACTGCACAATGATAAAACGTAATTTATTCCCAGAAACCAATACAGGAACTGCTCACAACAATATAACATATCGCACCACGTTGAAACGTTTCTTTTTATGTGTAAATAAATTTAAGCCCCAAAACTAAAATAATTTATGTAAATCTATGTGAGAAACGCTGTATTTTTGTATTAATTCCACGTATTGTCTTCAAATTGTCCTATAATGTAAAACTGTAATTAACTGTTAAATGTGAGGGAGCAATTATATTTTCCAATGGCAAATAATCCAACAGACGCACCGCAAGCGGCGTCAACAAACAAATTTTATGTGATCAGCCGCGCCAGAAGGAGCGCAGCGAAATCTCTCGAACGTTTTTCCACGCAAGAGGTTTCCATAACAGGAAGAGACTGAGGAGAAATTACAGTAAAGTTCCCTTCAGTTGTCTACTTGTACATTAACACCAGTGGCGTCTGGCTCTCTCTCTCTCTCTCTCTCTCTCTCTCTCTCTCTCTCTCTCTCTCTCTTTTAACGATCGCTCTCTCGAATGATTTTGTAAAAGGCAGCAGTACTTGAAAGATATTCGCAAGGTGTGTAAAGCATTTATCTATGTAAAAGTATCGTCAGGATGGGAATAATTGTTATTGTGTACCAATGTTTCATTTCAACAGCATTAACCTTGCCTGCGAACTTTTCTATGTTTCAGCTAGGAAAACTACAAGGCTGCCGACATTTCGTTACTGGCCGCTGCCGAACGTCATTGACACTCGAATTTGTAGCAGCCACTCGTTCGTCCCTGAAATTTGCAAAGCCGATCTGTAAAAGCAGTTTCCGGGCAGCACTTCTGTGGGTTACGCGTAGTATTAATGATCGGCATACGGCCAACAAACGATGTGCGCGGTCAGTCCACTCCACGGTATCAAAGCAGGTTAAACAGAATCTTGAATTATTAATTTTCTCTCTCTTAGAGGTAACTTTATCTGTGCTAACTATTTTTTTACCTGGCTGCTTCTTTTAACTAACAACATTCCAGTTAATTTCTCTTTTCAACATTTATTTTTAAATTACCACTAAATAGCGCCACACAAAATAAAGAAAACTTTCTTTTTCTAAAATAATAATTCACCGGCAAGTACAGTTACGCATTCTAAAATCGGCTTAAAGAATTCCTTAATACTTACACTGAAATAGTATTTTGGCAGTGAACTCCATTGTAATTCTTGAAGTTTTCCCGGCGGACATAATGTTCCATCATCTTTCGGGCGTGCACTCGGGACAGCGACAATTCTTCTTGCGATATTTCGGCTAGAAACCTCCCAGCCATCTTCAAGGCGACTCGGAGACTGAGTTCATAGCGTTTGCGCGTGCCTATTTATACGGACAGTCACGTAATACAAAGCTGCTGAGGATTGAAAGCGCATGCGTCAAAGATATCGAAGTCGCCACTACTCTTCGACCATAGATATTGGTAGACTGGTCATGACGTATATTTCGTGGCACCAACATCTCTACTGCTATACCACGTGACTATTGGCAAAACAATGGTGGTATCCTGTTGTGCTTATGGTTGTACCGAGCGTTTTGTGAAGGGAAGTAACATTAAATTTCACGTGTAAGTATTATTAGTATAATTTAGCGGCATTTCTTGAATACTGATAAACTATTGTGTGTATCATATCCTTACCCAGAAAGCCACAGTTACGTAAATTGGCGGTTTGAAGTGCTGTGTGTGTTTCCAGGCGCACATTGCAATCGTATATATTTCTTGAAATGGTAAGCTACAAAGCTGCTTTTTCTCTTTCGTATAGGTTTCCAAAGGATGAAGGGCGCAGGCAGATGTGAATACAGGCAGTGAAACGAACAGATTTCAAGCCTACTGTGCACGCACGCATCTGTTCGAAGCACTTTGAAGAAGATATATATATATATATATAAACAAAGATGATGTGACTTACCAAACGAAAGCGCTGGCATGTCGATAGACACACAAACAAACACAAACATACACACAACATTCGAGCTTTCGCAACCAACGGTTGCTTCGTCACGAAAGAGGAAAAGAGAGGAAAAGACGAAAGGATGTGGGTTTTAAGGGAGAGGGTAAGGAGTCATTCCAATCCCGGGAGCGGAAAGACTTACCTTAGGGGGGAAAAAAGGACAGGTATACACTCGCACACACACACACGCACACACACTTATCCATCCGCACAAACACAGACACACCTATATATATATATATATATATATATATATATATATTGTGTGTGTGAGAGAGAGAAAGAGAGATATATTTATTACCAATAACCCTTCCCACTCCAAAAGCAATGGCAATACATAAGAAGAAAGGATGATTTTTACTATCCTGGATTAAATCTGACTTTGGTACAAAAAGGGGTGAATTATGCTTGTATTATTTTAAAGAACAATTTGCAAAAACAAGTTAGGGGTTTGATTTCTCATCAGGGTTTAGTTGTATTTTGTACTTCCCAGTTACAAAACATACGAATATCAGAAACAAATACTGAATACCATTTGCAAAAAGGTAGTTGTATGGCCTATGTTAGTTTCCAGATAATAAGCTGTAATGTATGGGATAAATAATATGCTGCTACAATAATCTTTGGTCATTTACCAAAAAGCATTAAAAGCCTGACAGATAGCCAACCAGCATTTAAAATCAAACTAAAAGAATCTATGAATGACAGCTCCTACTCAGTAGACGATTTTTAGGTATAAATAAGTGATTGGAAGAATTGTCTTGTAATGATAGGTCTACCTTTCATTAAACTGACACATCATTGCGAAATATCGTATTCATGATCTGTGGAACAAGTATTCATGTAAGTAGGTACTGATTTTGTAGATATCTTATTTGATACATCTACGAAACAAACTGTTTAAACCAAAAAAGAGCTTTCAAATGAAACTGCTTTACGTTTTGTGGGTGAACGACACAACTGAGTTCGTTACATTCGATGTGAACACGTGTGTTTACGTTACAGGTTTCGTTGTTTATGCCGATTTATGAAGTCTATAACACTTTCTACAACCAAGGCACTAAAACACACACACGCAATATTTACATTTTATGCAGTGCATAACGCGTATTGTTAGTAGAGAATGCATCTTATAATTGGTAACACTGAAATATTCGCGGCGAATATATTGCCGAACGTCGAAAGTGTTTCAGCAGTTCACAAAGTTCATTGTGAAGTAATGGCTGTAAAACTAAATTTGTACAGTGGTTACGCAATAATTTATCACTTCTAGCTGTGTTTACATAAGCTACATTTAATGTGGTGAAGTTAGCAGGAAATCCACTGAGAAATACTGGAAGTGAAATCAGGAATCAGAATGCTGCCTTGAACTCCCGCCGACGTTCTGTCAACAGTCACGTGATTCTATGTTGCAGCCACGCCAGATGTATAGCCGCTGCACTGCTTGCCCAGTCTATTAGTATCTATGGTCGAAGCCACTACTGCGCTAGTCATAGATAAGATGTATATAGCAAAGATAAACATATAAGCGCAGAGTGCAAACAAAATAGTGCTGCTGCGAATCCACCGTGCTTGTAAATAAGTGATTAATCTTTAAAAGTGGTAACATCTGTCGGAAGTGAAGATGCAGAAATTCTTTCCGAACGAAGGTGTGAAATAAGAGGTTTCCAAGCATTGTCAAGATGAAATCCTTCGCCACGGTTTAGCAGGTTGTCGGCAAGTTGTATTTCTACAGCTTCCTTAACAACTGAGTCCCAGAAAGATGAAGCAGTAGTTAAAATCTTAACATCTTTATAATCCATGGCATGGCCAGTAGAAATGCAATGTTCGGCAACTGCTGATTTGTTGGACTGAAGAAGACGTCTGTACCGCTGGTGTTCGACGCATCGTTCCTGTACAGTGCGCGTGGCTTGCCCAATGTAACGTTTGCCACACTCACAAGGGATTTCATAAACTCCCGCCTTTCGCAAGAGCAGATCATCCTTAATGGAACCCAACAAGGCTGCAGTCTTAGCTGGTGGGCGGAATATCACATCCACTTTATGTTTCTTCAAGATTCTAGCGATTTTAGGAGAAACATTACCCACGTATGGGAGAAATGCCGTAGATTTCACTTCCCTTTCCACCTCCTCATTCTTTTCCTGTGATTTTTCTGCAGTTTTTATTTGCAGCGCTTTCTTAATCTGCTGTTGCGAATAGCCATTTCTCCTAAAAACGACAAACTGCTAAACCGTGACGATGGATTTCATCTTGACAATGCTTGGAAACCTCTTATTTCACACCTTCGTTCCGAAAGAATTTCTGCATCTTCAGTTCCGACAGATGTTACCACTTTTAAAGATTAATTACTTATTTACAAGCACGGTGGATTCGCAGCAGCACTACTTTGTTTGCACTCTGCGCTTATACGTTTATCTTTGCTATATACATCTTATCTATGACTAGCGCAGTAGTGGCGACTTTGATATCTTTGACGCATGCGCTTTCAATCCTCAGCAGCTTCGTATCACGTGACTCTCCGTATAAATAGGCACGCGCAAACGCTATGAACTCAGTCTCCGACTCGCCTTGAAGATGGCTGGGAGGTTTCTAGCCGAAATATCGCAAGAAGAATTGTCGCTGTCCCGAGTGCACGCCCGAAAGATGATGGAGCAAAACTCCATTGTAGTCTACACGACAGTAATATGGACATATAGTTCTGTACTTGTGGGATGTGAACGGTTTTCAGGTAATTATTAAATAATTCTTTGAGCTGTGTCACTTTTTTATGTTCTAAAAACTTCTTTGTTTTGTGACCTTCCATGTAACGCTCTTCGCACGTTTCCATAGCAAATAGTATATATTTTTTTCCTGTAATGATAATGAGCGTATGGCAATGGTGGTGGGGAGACCCCTCGCGGGGCGGTTCGGCCACCGCTCCACAAGTTCTTTAACGCCACTACGGCGACTTGCGAGGGAATGAGGATGAAATGATGATGAAAGACACACAACACCCAGTCATCTAGAGACAGAGAAAATCCCTGACCCAGCCGGGAATCAAATCCGGGACCCCGTGCGCGGGAAGCGAGAACGCTACTGCAAGACCACGAGCCGCGGACTTTTTTCCTGTAATATAATACGATATTCGAGCCTCCGTCGGGCAAGACCAGAACTCAATTTAAAATTAAAAAATGGAAAACCAGTTGAAATTGTTGTATTAGAAAAATGCAAAATGCAAAATTGTAATGTATGAAAATTAATACAATTTGATAACAAACATCAGTTAGTTGCAATTTAAGGAACACAATTTACGAAAACACAGAATAATAATGGGATTGTGGAATACAGGAATACTTTTCACCGAGAATATGGATTCAATATGAGCTTTCCTTATACGCTACTGGACATTGAAATTGCTACACCATGAAGAAATGCACATGATAAACGGGTATTCATTGGACAAATATATTATACTAGAACCGACATTTGATGACATTTTCACGCAGTTTGGATGCATAAGTCCTGAGAAATCAGTACCCAGAATGACCACCTCTGGCCGTAATAACGGCCTTGATACGCCCGGGTATTGAGTCAAACAGATCTTGGAAGGTGTGTACAGGTACAGCTCCCCATGCAGCTTCAGCACGATTCCACAGTTCATCAAGAGTAGTGACTGACGTATTGTGACGAGCCAGTTGCTCGGCCACCATTGACCAGACGTTTTCAATTGGTGAGAGATCAGGATAATGTGCTGGCCAGGGAAGCAGTCGAACATTTTCCGTATTCAGAAAGGCCCCTACAGGACCTGCAATATGCGGTCGTGCATTATCCTGCTGAAATGTAGGGTTTCGCAGGGATCGAATGAAGGGTAGAGCCACCGGTCGTAACACATCTGAAATGTAATGTCCATTGTTCAAAGTGCCGTCAATGCGAACAAGGGGTGACCGAGACGTGTAACCAATGGCACCCCATACCATCACGCTGGGTGATATGGCCATGACGAATACACGCTTCCAACGTGCGTTCATCGCGATGTCGCCAAACACGGATGCGACCATCATGATGCTGTAAACAAACCTGGATCCATCCGAAAAAATGACGTTTCGCCATTCGTGCAACCAGGTTCGTCGTTGAGTGCATCATCGCAGGCGCTCCTGTCTGTGATGCAGCGTCAAGGGTAACCGCAGCCGTGGCCTCCGAGCTGATAGTCTATGCTGCTGCAAACGTCGTCGAACTGTTCGTGCAGATGGTTGTTGTCTTGCAAACGTCCCCATCTGTTGACTCAGGGATCGAGACGTGGCTGCACGATTCGTTACAGCCATGCGGATAAGATGCCTGTCATCTCGACTGCTAGTGATACGAGGCAGTTGGGATCCAGCACGGCGTTCCGTATTACCCTCCTGAACCCACCGATTCCATATTCTGCTAACAGTCATTGGATCTCGACAAACGCGAGCAGCAATGTCGCGGTACGATAAACCGCAATCGCAACCGGCTACAACCCGACCTTTGCAAAGTCGGAAACGTGATGATACGCATTTCTCCTCCTTACACGTGGCATCACAACAACGTTTCACCAGGCAACACCGTTCAACTGCTGTTTTTGTATGAGAAATCGGTTGGAAACTTTCCTCATGTCAGCGCGTTGTAGGTGTCGCCACCGGCGCCAACCTTGTGTAAATGTTCTGAACAGCTAATCATTTGCATATCACAGCGTCTTCTTCCTGTCGATCAAATTTCGCGTCTGTAGCACGTCATCTTCGTGGTGTAGCAGTTTTAATGGTCAGTAGTGTAGAAGAAGTATCCATTATTTCCTGTACGCTGCAACGGACAGAACTGTGTAATATTTACAACGGCTCTAATTGTCAAAACAGTGTCTGTTGTAATGTAACCTAGACATTGTATAAACACAGACATTCTAATAATCAATTATATTAAAAATTACATTCAACCTAACTCATACACGAAAACTTTCGCAACTCAGAATGTGCTGCTCTTCTTGAAGGACACAAGCACACCTGCCAGTACCGATGCTGAAGAGACACTGTTCTCGTCGTGTCCAGTCGTGAAGTAGCCTACAAAAAAACTGACACAACTACGCTGATGTGGACAAACTGCGAGACTGAGGTGTGACGTTTCTCGTGCAGGTTGATGCTCTTCACATGTAATTTTCAGAGAAAAAGCTAAAAATTACCTTTCCTGACTTGTGTCACTTCTGTTTCCGGGATGCGATATGAGTTCCATGTGGACTCCGAAATTTAACCGCTCAAAACAAAGTTTGACGCTCCATATACATCTGCGAATGTGCATGGGCTTAGATTCGAGGTTGAAAGACGTCTGCCGCTGTAAGAAAAAACTATCACGCAGCTTATTCGTACGCGCGATGTTAGGTACTTGGCTCCCTCAAAGATGTTTAGTCATGTTGTGTAGTGCTGGAAACCGCAAGTTTTGTCTAGTGGCGGGTCATGCGACCTCTGACGCGAGGGATGTTAGGCAGCAGAATTCATTTCACTTGGCTTCACGCTCGGCATATAAGGACATCCTCTTCCTTCTGTTTCCATAATGACGACACGCCCGTCTGATCTGTAGTGTAGATGCTTTGTCTTGCAACAGTGAAATGTGTACATTCATCCCACTTTGCTCACTTTGCACATTTACGTGGTTGTACATTACGTGACTTTTCAGATTATAGAGCTCTAGATTTCTTTCTGCGATGTACTTTACAGTCGTATTCGCGTGCAAAATATTAGGCATTATGTGCGCATTCGAGTTCTTTGGAACACTAGGGGATCAAAATCGAATTTCCACTGTCATCAAATACTTCAACTGCCTTATCTCATAGCTCCTCCACTAATAAAATAATGTTTCAGTCATCACTGCAAATATGTGGTGATTTGCTACTACAAAGACATATGGTCTGCCAATTTGTATTTTCACATGAAATATGTTACCTTTGCACTCAAAAACTCGTCACATATTGCACTGAGCATAAGTGAGGTTTTTAGGAGTTTATTATCACTTTCCCCTGATCTTTATTCAAGTTAATCTTCCACTCGAGCCATATCTCCTCATTAATTCACTCGAAAATCACGATTCAAAACGAACCACTTCAGTTAATCGTATTTAATGTGGGAGGAAATACCCTGTTTCATGAAGACGCTGCAGTTTTATTACGTAAAATTTTCAGCTGTACAGTTAAGTTTGTCCTGCTGTTGAACTCCGACACAAGAGCCAATGAAGGGGAAGACATTGAGATAATTTCTGGTACGACACTAGCTCATGATTTACAGTTACTATTAGGTGATGTAGGGCACATATTGCAAAAATTTTTGCATTGCTTAAGCGTATCTATACGATGCAATTCCTTTGCATACATAGCCCTTAACAGCAGGAGATCTACAGTGACGTCTCCAGTTTCAGTTTCGTTTCGGGCAACACTCCTTTATTTTATTCCGTTTCCCTTTGCGAAAGTACCAGGTACTCATAGATAAAGTGCAGCTGATCACAGAGATCCAGTGTGGGCTGTAATTATCGTATGGCATCGAAATTTGGTAGTTATTCTACTGCCTTAATGCAGAACTGATTCACCGTAGAAAAAAGTAGTTCCAATTTTGGCTACGAGTTGCAAATCTAGCGCTGTGAATGCAAAAACAGACGTATGGAAATGTTTCCATGTGGAATGGATTAGGGATGGGACGTGGGTAGAAATGGTCAATCAAGTGAAGAAGCCATAATTGTGATTTTGTTATTAATCCTCACTTACAGTATTTCTTCAATATGAGCACTAGAGATGTCGACGAGATGATATACAGCACCGGTTATGCACATGTTAGCCAAAACTGAAACTAATTTTTTTCGGCATATATCAGTTCCGCATCAGTAAACACATCAAGTTCCGCTGCCTTTACGATAATTCACAGATTGGACTTCCATGAGCAGCTCCACTTTCATTGTAGCCTCATGGTACTTGCCACTCTAAAACTCAACTATTGTCAGTCAGGCCTATTCCAGCAATGATTAAAAAGATATTTGGTAGAAAACAAAGAAAAGAAGTTATTAATAAAGAATGGCAGGAGATAAGGGATTGTATGAAAGATCAGCGGATGATGTATTGGGCAAACAAGTCAACCTGAAAACGAAGAAAGGTCAGAGTATGTGGAATGACGAAATAGAAAATGGTCTCAGAGATAAACAAATACCGTATAAAACATACGTTCAACTAAAAACCGAAAAAGATAGTCAGTGTTGTATAGCTACTAGAAATAGTGTCGGAACTCTAAAAAGAAAAGCACATAGAGACAGTTGGAAAAATCCGTGAGTGATGTGGAACACCATGCATACGGGTGACAAGTCTTTGCCCATAGATTATCAAAGAATTTAATGAACTAGAAAGAGATAATGCTCGAACAGACGTAATAGCACATAAAGAATGGACTGAACATCATAAAACTGTTTGGTTTAATCCTGAGACAGACAGTTCTACTAATTCTGAAGATACGACAGGAGAATCAGTAAAATATATTGACTTCCATACCTTAAGAGAGTCAGAAGCAGTATCAGAAAACAACATAACAGAAAATCACGAGGACCAGAGGCCATACATACAAAATTCATAAAGAACGGTGGGCATTTCCACCAACTCTGCCTTCTTCATCTGTTAACACCTGCTGGATTACAAAGAGATGGATGGTTAACGGCAACAGTGTCTTCTATTTTTAAGGAAGGAGAAAGAAATAAACTCACATTCTACAGAAATATAAGTACATTAAATTTAAGGTGTAAGCTATGCACAGGATACTAAATAACCAATTAAAGTTAATAGCAAAGTAACTCTTGCAAGAAGAACGGAATGTTTCCGAAAATGGAGAACTTGCGTTGACAATGCATTTACTACGAATCAGCTAGTAGTGACAAGAATGGAATACAATTTGTGCACCCATAAAGCGTTTGTAGATTTACAAAAGGCCTTCGATAAGATCGATAAGCATGAACTATAGCATATAATAGCTAAACGTGGCTACCCTCAACACATAACAATGCATACAAAAATTTTAATACCGATACTTGCTTCAGACTCAGTTTATCTAATTACAGTGTGGGATATATAGTTATTAATCATAAATAACACAAGGATGTTGTAACGTTCTTTACACGATTATTTTTGTTTCCCTATGTAAATAAACAATTAAATAAATTTTCCTTAGCTTTAAAGTCGCAACGGATGTAGTCTTCGTGTTCTGGTCTCTCCACCGTAGGGATAGAAAATATTCAGTCTTGGCATAGCGAATGCAATTCCTGCCGTAAAATAGCTTCATACAAATATCAGTAGATTAGCTGATAAATGAATAACCTTGCAAATTTTCAGTAAAAATACTGGATATTGGCTCTGCAATGCTGCCCGCACTGAAACATAAACATGACATAGAAGAGGATGAGGTACAGATAAGGCGATATCCTAAGACCAAATGCTTCAGTTTGAAAATTGTATTCAAAATAAAGTTTCCCCTTGAGAAAATCTGATCTGAAACATTTTACGTTAACTTCAAAATCAGTGAACTTCTCAACTGTTCTACGGTTCTCGCTTCCTGCCGTAATTAAAAACAGTTGGATTGTTGCATAACAAAAAGTCTGACATCGTTTGACAAAATAGATTCCAAAATTTAACTTCTCTATATCAAGATTACAAAACACTCAAAATATACCAATTCGCTATACCTAATCAACTTATACATTAAATGTGATGGAAAATACTTGGTTCCTACATTCAAGGGTTAACACTGTAAAAATTAGCGAAATCCACATTGCGCAGCTGCAGACTTAAATCTAAATATACAAAAATATCATTACCTTACAAATTTGTTCCACTTGCTTTACCTATGAGTTACAGTATCAATTCATTACTCTTCTCTAATTGCCACGGACAATTGTCCGTATTGTTAACGATCAGTATCACTACAATTCTTGATAATCTTATAGCCTTACAAATTAATAAAACGCTTTACACTTTTATAGTAATAACTACGATGTAACATTTACGGGCTCTGTTTGAGCACAGCCAGTACCATTCATCACTTCATTTTATAAAAACTGTATTATGCTTCGTCGATAGACCAACAAATAAATTCTCACAGCTAGCCATTAACTTTGTAAGTCTTACATCCCACCTGTAACAGAGTGCAGTCGAAATTGCTACTGCTCTCCACGCGCCCCTACTTGCAATCGATTCTGCCACTCCACTCAGGCAACACCTTTGGTTCAGAGTTGTCAAAAATACAATCTCTTCTACATATGACAATCGTTTCAGGTCATTTTTCATGAATTATACACTCCTGGAAATGGAAAAAAGAACACATTGACACCGGTGTGTCAGACCCACCATACTTGCTCCGGACACTGCGAGAGGGCTGTACAAGCAATGATCACACCCACGGCACAGCGGACACACCAGGAACCGCGGTGTTGGCCGTCGAATGGCGCTAGCTGCGCAGCATTTATGCACCACCGCCGTCAGTGTCAGCCAGTTTGCCGTGGCATACGGAGCTCCATCGCAGTCTTTGACACTGGTAGCATGCCGCGACAGCGTGGACGTGAACCGTATGTGCAGTTGACGGACTTTGAGCGAGGGCGTATAGTGGGCATGCGGGAGGCCGGGTGGACGTACCGCCGAATTGCTCAACACGTGGGGCGTGAGGTCTCCACAGTACATCGATGTTGTCGCCAGTGGTCGGCGGAAGGTGCACGTGCCCGTCGACCTGGGAACGGAACGCAGCGACGCACGGATGCACGCCAAGACTGTAGGATCCTACGCAGTGCCGTAGGGGACCGCACCGCCACTTCCCAGCAAATTAGGGACACTGTTGCTCCTGGGGTATCGGCGAGGACCTTTCTCAACCGTCTCCATGAAGCTGGGCTACGGTCCCGCACACCGTTAGGCCGTCTTCCGCTCACGCCCCAACATCGTGCAGCCCGCCTCCAGTGGTGTCGCGACAGGCGTGAATGGAGGGACGAATGGAGGCGTGTCGTCTTCAGCGATGAGAGTCGCTTCTGCCCTGGTGCCAATGATGGTCGTATGCGTGTTTGGCGCCGTGCAGGTGAGCGCCACAATCAGGACTGCATACGACCGAGGCACACAGGGCGAACACCCGGCATCATGGTGTGGGGAGCGATCTCCTACACTGGCCGTACACCACTGGTGATCGTCGAGGGGACACTGAATAGTGCACGGTACATCCAAACCGTCATCGAACCCATCGTTCTACCATTCCTAGACCGGCAAGGGAACTTGCTGTTCCAACAGGACAATGCACGTCCGCATGTACCCCGTGCCACCCAACGTGCTCTAGAAGGTGTAAGTCAACTACCCTGGCCAGCAAGATCTCCGGATCTGTCCCCCATTGAGCATGTTTGGGACTGGATGAAGCGTCGTTTCACGCGGTCTGCACGTCCAGCACGAACGCTGGTCCAACTGAGGCGCCAGGTGGAAATGGCATGGCAAGCCATTCCACAGGACTACATCCAGCATCTCTACGATCGTCTCCATGGGAGAATAGCAGCCTGCATTGCTGCGAAAAGTGGATATACACTGTACTAGTGCCGACATTGTGCATGCTCTGTTGCCTGTGTCTATGTGCCTGTGGTTCTGTCAGTGTGATCATGTGATGTATCTGACCCCAGGAACGTGTCAATAAAGTTTCCCCTTCCTGGGACAATGAATTCGCGGTGTTCTTATTTCAATTTCCAGGAGTGTATTACAAAATCGGACTGCACGTACAAGTGGACCCTTCACAATGTGTGTTATCATCCACGCTTTTTAACATTTACAGGACTGTATCCTACACAGATAGAAGGCTTAGGTTTCACCTGGAATTAAGGTAGGAAAGATCACTTTGAATGTGCTAGCATATACTGATGACTTAGTGATTATGTTCTTCAAAGAGCTATTTACTTACTATATAAGATTTGGAAAGAATATAACTTTTAAGTTCTACATCAAAATCAGTAACCACAGAATTCCAGAGGAAACACCGTATAAAAGCAAAGATTATTTTGGATGGAGTAGTTTTAGAACAGGTTCAGCACATTAATTATTTAGGCTGTCGTACATGTATGTCATACGATTACGAGACAGGTATAAATATTTAGTCAGGAAGGTAACAACCAATGTGTGGAATTAATCGAAGAACACTGAAAACAGCGCTGACTGGAACACAACTGCAGCAGTACAAGACGATGGCAGTGACGGTTATTCCATATGCCAGTGAAAGGTAGACATGAAGACAGAAAGATCACAGCCATTTATAAACCACAGAAATGGAATTCCTAAGGGCACTATTGGCACACGCGCGCCTCGAAAAAATAAGGAACTAGGGCATACGGAATCAGTTACAAATTTTTGCAATATGGGATAAAATGGATGAATATAGAACCAAGTGGTAAGAGCATTTAGAAAGAATGGACAATACAAGGATTCCGAAAACGGCACTGTCATGCAGACCTACTGGGCGAAGGGTTATGGGAAGATAGAGACAAATATGGTATGAACCGAGGCTTGAACCAGCCGAAGGAACTAACCTCTGAAAGGTTGATGATCATGACGATGATGATGGTATTTATTCACGTACGGCTCAAATTTAGTACAAAGAATTAACATTTCAGAGCACAAAAAAGGAGTCATATTCTCTTATGAACTGGCCGTTAAAAATAGAAATAGGAGGGCGAATTTCCAAGGGGAACAAGAAATGATGTTGTTGTTGTGGTCTTCAGTCCTGAGACTGGTTTGATGCAGCTCTCCATGCTACTCTATCCTGTGCAAGCTTCTTCATCTCCCAGTACTTACTGCAACCTACATCCTTCTGAATCTGTTTAGTGTTTTCATCTATTGGTCTCCCTCTACGATTTTTACCCTCCACGCTTCCCTCCAATACTAAATTGGTCATCCCTTGATGCCTCAGAACATGTCCTACCAACCGATCCCTTCTTCTAGTCAAGTTGTGCCACAAACTCCTCTTCTCCCCAATTCTATTCAGTACCTCCTCATTAGTTATATGATCTAAATAAGCCACGTGAAAATAAAAAGAAAAAAATAACTTAATCATGACACAAAGAAGGGACAATAACGGATACCGAGGGAGTCTGCTCGAAAGTGGCCGTTTCTGCACATCAACGAAAGCAAAGCCTACTGCTGGGCTACATTTAATACCATATTGTCATACTTTGTAAAAAGCTTTGATCATCTATAGCTAGTTGCCCACAAGTTGCGTTGACATTGCTGTCGAAGCCGTCCCACTTTACGACGGCAGCCTTCTTGATGTCGTTCAGGCAATGAGACGGGTTCCTTCAACGACTAACTGCCAATTTTAACTGGTAACAAGTGTATCCAGTTGCATTCATGTCAGCAGATACCGGATACCATTCCATTCGATTGACTCAAGGTGTTCACAAGATGTGCACAGTGTGCTCGTGTTGACTGTAGGACTGTAGTTTGCAGGATTCTGACATGATACTTCGTAGCCCCAAATGATCCTCGATAGCTATGAGAGACGTCCAACATGCGCACATAATACCGGACCTAGAAATGCCTGAACTATCAACCCTGGTTCTGCTTGCCTGAGATATGCTTTGGTACCTGGCCACAGCCACTCACTTCTACAGCAGACACTGGGTGTGAAGTAAATCCTACATTCATAAGTGACGAGGACTTGACATTGTTGACCTAGGTTCCATCTCAGGTGTTCCCTATCCCATCTTATTCGGATATCATTGTACAGTTCTCAATGGGTCTATCCGATATGCGATACTACATGCGATGTGACTCATGATACTGGAACAGGCAACAAGGGCGTGTACCTAGATCGAGGAGGCAAACAGTCATGTCCTAGAGAAAGGGCGGTGGAAAACCATTGAAAGCTATTTGCTGTTAAGTACCTCCTCGGAAATTTTATTAACCAACAAGAAATTAATTAATACTTGTGCTTGAAAACTCATAAATCACCTTTACTTTCAGAGAACATGATTATTTTCTGTTCAAAAAGAAAAAAATATGACAGATCAGCTTTAAGGAAATGTATTAAATTCCAAATACCAGATGTTAAACAATTTAAACAGTCTTCACAAATTTAAAAGGATTGCGAAAGATCAAATACATTAAATATTAATGCATTACAACCGACCACACCGAGAACAGGTCGGGGCATAAACCCGCTGGCGGTACAGTAAGACCCAAGCGTAGATCTCGGGCGCAGAACCCAGTGACAAGGCAAGCGAGAGCATTTTGGCCACTGCAATATGCACAGCAAACACTCTATTAAACAGTGAGAGGGTAAAACAGAGCTAAGGCTTTTGGCACAATCCTGAAAGACATCACATTTAGAACTGGTATAGACATGGGGAAAACCAAAATTATATTTTTAAATGTAAAATAAGCATTTGAATATCATATTAAACATTCCACTTATTCCTCCAATAAAGAGTAAGGAGGGAGATATACTGCTGGCTGCAAGAACCAAGTCACTACCACTGATTAAAGTAGATCCCCTTTTTTAAGTTCAACACAGTGGCAAGATGAAATGTAAACTTAAAACTGAGCACAGGCCTCAAGACCAATCATAAGAAAACTACTGTTTCAACTTAAAATCAGGCACCCGAAATTTCTGAAAAAACATCATCTAAACAGATAAGCCAAATTCCATATGTGAGGGAGCTGAGCACAGGCCAGAGACCCCTTCAAGTAATCACCATTTAAATGCAAAATGCGGGAACGCAGCGCAGCTGAAGTTGAAGCAGAAGGCAAGCACTAAACTGCTTCATACAACGGTAGACAACTGAGACGAGTTTCTGGCGAACATTTCAAATGACACTCACCATAAACAGAAGGAGGCAGGAGGTGGCTCTGTCCTCTGCTGGAAAACCAAAAAAGGCATTGACCAGGTGTCGAGCAAACTCCTACAATGAAGACATTGCGAGCGACTTGGACAGTCTGGGGCACTATCTGTACACTTCGCCGTATCACGCTGACTTTTGCAGGAGGAACTCAGAAACCACCCGAACTAGCACAGCCAGAACAGGGGGTAGCCTCGCCAACCACGTCACGTCAACCACCTCCTGTATGGTAAACACTGGCTCTCGTTGCTCGTACCGAAAGGTCCGTGGGCCAGCAATACTTACCAATTCGTCCACCAAGAGGCATGTACTCTCTGCGGACACCACAACCAACAACCGTCCGCTTCGACCACCTCCCTCTCGCTCTCATTACCCTTTTGTTCCACCACTGAGAGAGACCAAGGATTCTCGAACCGGCAAAGATAGAGCCCAACTCGCCGGGTGCGAGCTGTCGACCTTGAAGCACGGCTCACATGCGATACAGAAGCAGCCTGCATTGGTGGAGTGTGGAAGTACGTAGTTGAAGCGAATGAACTGGTTCACACTGGCTTGACAGCGATGCAGCACCACTAGTGGGGCAAAGCCGGTACCACACCAATTATAATATCAACTTGCTATACAAATTAATTAACGAACAAATAATTATCCGCACCCCCTTCTCACCCACGGATATCATAACAGGCATACCCCAGCTGGCACGTGGGTCCCCGTCCCCTCCTCCTTCCCTCCTTTCCTTATCCTGTCCCACTCCCCCACCTGCCCTATTGGCGGGAATCTCGAACTTGGGGGAGGGAGGGGGGAATTTCGAATTTTGGCGGGAAATCAAAAAATGGTGAGAATATCAAAACTGGCAGAAATTTCTTCGTCCCGAGACTGTACTGAACTCCCACCTCCACCCCCTCCCCTAGAAATTGATGGGAAATTCTAATTTTGGTGTCCTCTCTGGTATCAAACCCGAGTCATTCTAGGCAGAAAGCCCAACTGCACCCTCCTACAGAGAGAAACGGTCAGTATTCGTCTAGCTCCATGAAAGGAAGGTCAGTTTAGTACACTTTATTTATTTTATATGAGAAACTAAATTACAGATCGGTCATAATTAGTCATAAGGATAGCGCCTACTTACTCGACTATATGCATAGCGCTACACGAGGAGCGCCTAAAATCGCAATACAGCTCAAAAACTAATGAAGTAATATAACTGGTGTTATTTGGCTATGAAAAAACTTCACAATATCAATCTAAACTGGTAGCTGACGTACTAAAAGAAAACTCCATATAGGATCATCCCTCTGCCTACAAGTCGAAATAAATCTGCCTGCTCCACTTTAAACTGGGAGAAAACAGGCTGGAGCGGAAGGTACTATATTTTTGGTGGGAAATGTTCTCGACTGATAAGATTTTGGTGCTGGACAAAGAGAAGAAGTGTACCACCTGTAAGCATACAGCTGAGCACTGTGTGTATAGCCTCCAACATAAGAAGTGGAAGGATGTGATAAAGGACGAGCATACGAGGAATATTCCTACGTAATGAGAACCGACAGTTCTATAGTGTATACTAACGTGCATATGTCTTTGCGCCAAAGGGATGCTTTGCTAACTAAAGTTCCATATACAAAACAGACTCAAATTATTTAATTTTTCTGATTGTAAATATAATGCAGCGGAGCGCCTAATTAGTATTATTGTAATATTCCGGCTGCGAGTGCCAGCGATGATGCGATACCGTAATTGAGACGACAACGCTCTTTGCTGTAAAAAAAAAAAGGAAAGAAAAGAAAAAAAGAACATCTATGCCCTTGGTAATTTTGGAAGTAAGGAATGCCTATTGGACATTGTTTTTTGGGGGTCAGATACGTAGTTTGCATATAGACGAAATTTGAAGCGCAGTGCTTGTAATCGCAATTAACAAGAACAAAAAATTTATTTTGTGAAAAAAAAGTAAATATCGTCTACGAACTTTCACTCGCTGTGGATCGCCTGACCTTCATAAAACGATTAGTTTGTTTTAGCAATCCACTGCATAGTGATTTCTTCACAAATTAACAATACTGGGCTAATCTGCTACTATCACGGTCCGAAGGACGCGAAATACTTCGCCGTCAGTTTGTGTGTTAAAGACGTTTCCTAAGCGACCAGTTTGTTAGTAAGAAGATATCATATTGCCACTGTTGTTTCAACCTTCTCATTCTGAAAATGCTTCCAGAAAAATCTTTCAGCGACTGTGAGTACTTTAACTGCCACGATAGACGGAGTTTTCACAGCGAGTTAGAGCAGTTTTCTCCTACTTTGCCTGGCGTTCTCTGAGAACCGGAGAAGCGAATCCTCCGACCGCCAAATCATCCTGTACCTAACCCGTCCCCTCCTTACAGCAATCAGGAAGAGAACATATTGACGCCATTTGACGTCAGGCTTCGTTACAGATGCCTCTTGCTGCATTGCTCGATAATCGTCCTGCATCTCTGGTGCTCTAAATTCAAATAAACGGTGTTCTACTTATTTCTCGACAACTTCGTCTGATTCCACTGTCCCTGGGAGGTCACCTTAAGATAGTTGCTATGCAACTTGTACCCTGATGCATATTAAGATGGGATGGGACAGGGTACCGTTACTGAAGTGTTCGGAAGGCCAATACATGCTCCTAGAACTGATGGAAAATGCTTCACTGTCCTAATTACACATCGAAATCATCATGAAAAAACTCGTAAACAACGGCTCATAATGCAACACATGTGTTGGGAACAGCAAATGCATTGAAATAACACACTCAAAAACCGACCCAAAAGATCGCACCAGGAGAGAGGGGCAGTAGCAGCACGTGTGTTCTCCTCAACGTGTTCTATCCTGTCACTGATGGTCCACATAGAGACCCACCTGGTGGCAGTGATGTACAGTCTCTGGTCTGCAGAACTCACTCACAGATGGACAAAAGACTCATGAACAGGACACTTACCGCATGCCATTAAACGTATTTCTCAGAGAGGCTGCCCCTCCCCTCCTGGAACAACAACGAAAATCCGGAGAGTTCTCCAGAATACTTTTTCTAATGTCCACTGATTGGGAAATTGGCAGCTGCCACTGTCTCTTCTGGCCGCAGGCTCTGCCGTAGCTGACAGCACAGTCTTCAGCCATCTGTAGCCAGAGGCTCTGTCATCCGAACTGTGTGTTGTTTATCTAAAAGTGAGCTGCGGCAGCACTTCCCCTGTCACAACAGATTGCTTCTGCCAGTGCTCACCGTTCTGTGAGAAACGTTTCAGTGTAACACTTATATTTAACATCAACACAACTCTTATAAGCGAACATCTATTAAAAAAACACAATCGCGATGAGAATGAAGAACAGTCTCGTGTCCCGTAAATAGGCGCGGTCCACTTTCTTTTAGTTTTACGAGCAAAATGGGTATAGATTGAGAGCATTCCTCCTGTTCAAATTATAAATTGTAGTGCATGAGGGCATTACATTCTATTTAGACAAT
Source organism: Schistocerca piceifrons (assembly GCF_021461385.2). Lineage (NCBI taxonomy): Eukaryota > Metazoa > Arthropoda > Insecta > Orthoptera > Acrididae > Schistocerca > Schistocerca piceifrons. Next base: position 155,967,017 of record NC_060144.1, on the reverse strand, counting down.
ATAGAACAGCAACTACACAGTATTCTTTTACTTTCGACTCCTAGACACAATTCACGTCTCTCTCGATCTCTGTCTCACTCTTTCTCTCTCTCCCCCACCTCCCGCTATTTTATAACATCCAGTGAAACGAAAAAAATTAGTACTATTCCGCCGATTAGAGTTTACCAAACTGCAGAGGTCGGATCTCTATAGTCATACATCTGACAGATGTATTAACTTCACACATCTCCTATACATATCCACCAAGCATAAAATCGAAAAGATATCCACTATTTTCCTGCAAAAACTACCGACCACTGGAGAATGTCCTCGTTATATCGAAACATTCATCGGAGTAAAGAAAAAGTGAGAATTTAAACTCCGAAGAAAAGAAAAAACATTCAGTCTAACGAAACATCTGAGTTAATCGATGTCTTTCAGTTTGATGGACAAAATAACGTGGTTTGAGAGCGTCCTTGGCGTTCAAATCATTGTCTGTGGATACATTGTCATGCACGTGGATATAACAAACATTTCTAACACGTGAAATAACATTGCAGAATACAGTCTTCCACGCTATCTGTTCACATGCAGGACATAACACAATCGTTTTGCGTTCGGTAACAACAAGCTATTATTCAAGAGGATCCCATTCAGCCAGTACATCCCATTTAGCCCGTACATAAGAATAACACTCACGAAGGACCGTCTCCCTCCATTCAACGGACATCTAGGACACAAGACCGCGGAAATGGTATGATCATGTGCCATCGTCGTGAATCTTTAAGAGTTGAAAAGGAGGTTGGTTATTATTAATGCAGAATATAGACAATCTTGTTACAAAATACCTATAATATATAACGTGCATCGACGATGTTATACTCGTTAGCAGAAGGAATTTAAATGTGCTTATATCCTCTGCAGAACATCAACATCAACATCAACGTTAATACTCCGCAAGCCACCAAACGGTGTGTGGCGGAGGGCACTTTACGTGCTACTGTCATTACCTCCCTTTCATGTTCCACTCGGGTATGGTTCGCGGGAAGAACGACTGCCGGAAAGCCTTCTTGCGCGCTCGAATCTCTCTAATTTTACGTTCGTGATCTCCTTGGGAGGTATAAGTAGGGGGAAGCAATATATTCGATACGTTATCCAGAAACGCATCCTCACGAAACCTGGACAGCAAGCTACATCGCGATGCAGAGCACCTCTCTTGCAGAGTCTGCCACTTGAGTTTGCTAAACATCTCCGTAACGCTATCACGCTTACCAAATATCCCTGTGACGAAACGCGCCGCTCTTCTTTGGATCTTCTCTATCTCCTCTGTCAACCCAACCCGGTGCGGATCCCACACTGATGAGCAATACTCAAGTATAGGCCGAATGAGTGTTTTGTAAGCCACCTCTCCCAATAAATCTCAACCTGGCACCCGCCTTACCAACAATGAATTTTATATGATCATTCCACTTCAAATCGTTTCTTACGCATACTCCCAGATATTTTACAGAGGAACTGCTACCAGTGTTTGTTCCGCTATCATTTAATCATACAATAAAGGATCCTTCTTTCTATGTATTCGCAATACATTACATTTGTCTACGTTAAAGGTCAGTTGCCACTCCCTGCACCAAGTACCTATCCGCTGCAGATCTTCCTGCATTTCGCTACAATTTTCTAATGCTGCAACTTCTCTGTATACTACAGTGTCATCTGCTAAAAGCCGCATGGAACTTCCGACACTATCTACTAGGTCATTTATATGTATTGTGAAAAGCAATGGTCCCATAGCACTCTCCTGTGGTACGCCAGAGATTACTTTAACGTCTGTAGACGTCTCTCCATTGAGAACAACATGCTGTGTTCTGTTTGCTAAAAGCTCTTCAATGCAGCCACACAGCTGGTCTGATATTCCGTAGGCTCTTACTTTGTTTATCAGGCGACTGTGTGGAACTCTATCGAACGCCTTCCGGAAGTCAAGGAGAATGGCATCTACCTGGGAGCCTGCATCTAATATTTTCTGGGTCTCATGAACAAATAAAGCGAGTTGGGTCTCACACGATCGCTGTTTCCGGAATCCATGTTGATTCCTACAGAGTAGATTCTGGGTTTCCATAAATGACATGATACGCGAGCAAAAAACATGTTCTAAAATTCTACAACAGATCGATGTCAGAGATATAGGCCTATAGTTTTGCGCATCTGCTCGACGACCCTTCTTGAGGACTGGGACTACCTGTGCTCTTTTTCAATAGTTTGGAACCTTCCGTTCCTCTAGAGACTTGCGGTACACGGCTGTTAGAAGGGGGGCAAGTTCTTTCGCGTACTCTGTGTAGAATCGAATTGGTATCCCGTCAGGTCCAATGGACTTTCCTCTGTTGAGTGATTTCAGTTGCTTTCCTATTCCTTGGACACTTATTTCGATGTCAGCCATTTTTTCGTTCGTGCGAGGATTTAGAGAAGGAACTGCAGTGCGGTCTTCCTCTGTGAAACAGCTTTGGGAAAAGGTGTGTAGTATTTCAGCTTTACGCGTGTCATCCTCTGTCTCAATGCCATCATCATCCCAAAGTGTCTGGATATGCTGTTTCGATCCACTTACTGATTTAACGTAAGACCAGAACTACCTAGGATTTCCTGTCGTCGGTACATAGAATTTTACTTTCGAATATCGTTTTGCGAAGAGTATTTCGCTATTTTCGGGGCTGTAGCTCTCTCGAAAATAACGTACGAGTGGTTGAAATCGACATTTTGCTACTGATAATTGTATGCGGAGTTTCTATGCATATGTGTATAGAACTGTCATGGCAGACAGTTGCGATTCTAATGCATAACTTGCTAACTCTTCGGCTATACATTATGTTGCGAGGGAGACGCACTCTGTAGGTAGGGAGAAGGGAAACTCTTAGGGTGCGGGATGCTAAGTGCAGTGGACACGCTGTCAACTAACGAATAACTCGTTACTAGGGGAAAAATACCCGAAATCTACAGTTCGTATATGTCCTGACAGGGTTCTGGGAATGTATCGGAAGGTATAAGCAGAAGTAGCGAAGCTCACCTTGGTAAGCAATAAGAGCATGTATTTATGGGAAAAATATACCACCAGCAACAGAAATCAACTCTGTACACATGTCAGCTCCCTGATGCTTATACCTACACCACAGAGTGGAAGTGCCGGCCGGGGTGACCGAGCGGTTCTAGGCGCTACAGTCTGGAACTGCGCGACCGCTACGGTCGCAGGTTCGAATCCTGCCTCGGGCATGGATGTGTGTGATGTCCTTAGGTTAGTTATGTTAAAGTAGTTCTCTAGGGGACTGATGACCTCAGAAATTAAGTCCCATAGTGCTCAGAGCCATTTGAACCATTTGAACAGAGTGGAAGTCAAATGAACATGGAGAGCAGATTCCAGACATTGAATTTCCGTCAGGTGCACCACTACGTGAGTCTGCATACAAGCTCCCTGATGTGGTGTAGCAGCACAAGGAATTGTTTCCTTACTTCGAGTATCCAAGGTATGCATCATCTCCACCACTCGTAGAGCCTCATCTAGGTATGAAGCGCATGTTACTATAACTTTCATGGCCGTGCTATCCAAAAGGCACGCATGTAGATCATCGAGATGAGGGGAATTCTTTGGATTCTTCAGTGGGCTGGTATAGATCACACGAAAATATTCTCGTATGAAACAAAACAACGCATTCGTATGTCAGAAGTGTGACCATATATATATATATATATATATATATATATATATGAAATTCTTCTATTTTGAAAGTGATAAGTGCAGTAACCACTGAGAAAGTGTTCCTCGTGTGATTATATGTGTTCTGAAAGTATCCGGTAATGTCCCAATAAAATTATTTAACAAAAAATTTGGGAGATCAAGATTATAGCCCATAATATAATGTCAACATCTGCAAAACTTGGTTCAATTAACTCTCAAGCATTGCATTTTATCGTACGTCCCCCCTTAAAGAAACAGGAAGGTCTAAAAAACGAACTGTGGAAGAAATTTGTGCTGGTTGTAGACAAAAACATCAAATTCACTGAGTGAGTTTCGTTCATCAACTGTTCTACATTATTGTGTTACCAGTCGAGAACGACTCATTTAAAGAAACTCCCATGCTAACACAGCTCCCTCAGGCATACAATCAGTAACAGAAGGTGGTATACTAGCAGACTGTGTTGCAGTGAGTGCAAATGCTATGAGACTCTTTAATGCTATTTGCGGTCAAGGTTTCAAAGAACTATGTCAACAATATCTAGGTGCACATAAGGGAGAAGTCACTGTTTCAGATGTTGTGCTACATCCGTCTACTCTAAGCAAGCATGTCAAAGAACGGGTTGAACGAATTTGAAACAGTATAATGCCTTCTGTTATTATGGCAACATTTCGTCGGATATGTTACATAATTTGGTTTTTGTCCCCGACCAGTGTGGCAACGTAAAAACAGCTTTCTATAATCGCGAAAGGCTTCTCTGAGGCTCTCATCGTCTTAACACAGCACATAGCCACACATTCGAGAATCTGCTTACAGATTAAAGTAACATCATAATGAGCTGCCAGAAAGAATTGCAGATTTCTCAAAACTACTTAAAGAGACCACAGGTGAATTAGAAGTGAAAATGAACCTAGGTACTAATTTATACTGACAGATATATATGTATGTATGTATATATGTATGTACATATGTATGTATGTATTAACAGGTCGTACAAGGCATTAAAAACCGAACTCTGTTATCTTTCCGGGATGTCAGTATGCCTGACATAAGTGAAAAGCAGGAAATTCTTAGCCGTGTGCGATAAAAGTGTGCTAGTCTTGCAGTTGCAGTCATTAATGTAACCGTTTCTGTGTCGTTAGTGCATGTTGTATTATAGCAAAACGGAAATATTTTAATTTGTATAAAATTTTACTATCATGCAGTTCTCTATCACTTCCCTCTCTGTTGTTTATGAACTTAGAGCCATCAAGTACAGTGTCATCCCCAAGAGAGATCCTTTCAAGGACTGGAAGAATAATGTAATCTCGGGCGCAGATGAAGTAGAATTTTACATTTTAATGCATGTTGCAGATGATGACATGTGAAAGTGATTTTGCAGACATGTAAAGGACCTACCAGTGCTAGTTCAGTTTCATGACATGTTTTATGTATCCATTCAGTAAGCGCACCTGGTGTACGGTGCTTCAGATTTTTGAAAAGCTGACATGTTACTAACAGATCGGCCCACCATTTGTATCCAGACTGCGTCAGCGATCTACTGCTCATCAACAGTAAAGTGCCCTCCGCCACACACCGTTGGGTGGCTTGCGGAGTATCAATGTAGATGTAGATGTAGATGTAACTATGAATTTTCTTGAGGTGAAAAGTATGAGAAGTTGCAGCTGTCAATATGTAATGTTCTTCATATGTTTTCTTTAAACAAATAGCTGTCTCCTTAATTTCAGGGTAGTGTTTATACGAAGTGTATGAAGTTTCCTATTACTGACAACCAGAATACATCTTCCGTTTGGAATGAGTCTCTTTTTCTGTGCTTGTTCTCCTTCTTCTTCTTCTCCTTCTTCTTCTTCTTCACTACATGAATCAGGCCAACTGTTTGTTACGGTACCCGTCTCTCGTATGGTCTTTCTACATTTCTTCTTCCTGTTCATTTATAATTAAGAGCCTTTACCAGGAATCTTTCACCAGCCGTACAGTCTACATGTTCCTTCCAGTTTCTCCTATTTTCCTATATTTTTTCGTTTAGGTTATGTTCGCCTAAACCTTTCCTTATAACTTCATTTCATTTTCCATCTTCCCTTGTTATAACTTTCCACTCTTCTTATTATTCTCATTTGTTGAGCCCGTATTCTACTTTCCTGGCGTCTTGATGTTGCCCATGCTTCACTTCCATAAGTAAGGATTGGTCCTGCTATTGATTTATATAAATTCAGCTGGGTTTCTTTCTTGGCTTCATTCTGCAAAAAGTTTGTCGTGGTTCCACATACGGAATTTACTTAACTTTTGGTTCACGTCATGGTCATATTCGCACGTGAGGTCGGATCCTTGATATTTAAAATATTTTACTTGCTCCAAGATCCTTTTAGTCAAGACTGTTTTAGATCTTGCTGGTTCTAGTCTGAAATGCCGTTACTTTCGTATTATGTATCGACAGTGTTAGGTTGTAATCTGAGGCTATCTGCTGCAACTTATGGACACCAATCTGAGGTCATCTTCATTCTCTCTAATCAGAGTCAGGTCATCTGCATATTACATTCCGTCTAGTGTCACAATCGAAAGGGACTCCACTTATGTTCCACATTTTCCATTTGCTGTTAACTTCATCTGTAGATATATTGAAGAATGCTGGAGAAATACAGTCTCCTTATATTACTCCTTTGTTGCTGGTCATTGGCTTTGTTGTTCCATATGTATAACTATTTCGATGTTTGTGTATAGAATCTTGCCAACGGCCTTGCCGCAGTGGTAACACCGTTCCCGTCAGATCACCGAAGTTAAGTACTGCCGGGCTCGGCTAGCACTACGATAGGTGATCATTCGGTCTGCCGAGCGCTGTTGGCAAGCGAGGTGCACTCAGCCCTTGTGAGGCAAACTGAGGAGCTACTTGATTGAGAAGCAGTGGCTCTGGTCTCGTAAACTGACATACGGCCGGGAGAGCCATTTGCTGACCATATGCCCCTCCACATCCGCATCCAGTAACGCCTTTGGGCTGATGATGACACGGCGGCCGGTCGTCGCCGTTGGGCCTTCCTAGGCCTCTCCGGATGGAGAGAGAGTGTAGACTCGTAATGGAGCTTCTGAGGTGTAATGGATAACTTCGCTCAACCATAATATTTCATAGCTTTTGTCTATTCATAAAGTCGAACGCTTTCTCAAATCCACAAAAGCAAAATAGGTTTCCCTGTTGAACTTTCGTTTCTTTTTTATAACTAGTTGCAGCGTAAAATCACTATCAATAGTCGATCGTCCTTTTGTAAAACCTGACTGTTCTTCAGATAATACCTTATCCATGATATTTTTAAGTCCCGCATTCAGGACTTCTTAATATATTTTGTAGACTGAATCCAGCAGGCTTGTACCTCGATAATTACTACAGTTTTTTATCGCCACATTAAAAGATAGAAATTATTTTGGCTCTCAGCAAGACTTTTCGCACCTTATAATTACTCTAACATTGATTAAATAGGTGAAAAAGTCTTAGATGTAGGAATAACACTCCCTGAGACCCATATTAATACCATCTAAACCAGTGATTATCCTACGTTTTTACTGTATATTCGATCCATTATCCCATAAGTACCAATTGTACTGAATATCAGCTTATTTTCCTTGTACTGTACGAAGTTCACTGTGTCCCTTAGTCGTTCTTGGAAACATCACTTTTTCTTTTGCATGGAGCCACAGTCATATAAATTTTTTGAAAGATATAACTGCCATTTGACTGTAGATCAGGTTTATTTCGCAATCTAAATTTCGACCTTAGGCAATTGTCAAGTGTTACGAGTATTATAAATCATTAGATTTGAGTAGAACCCAAGTCATCGTCAAAACATACTTATGTTCACGTCAGTGGCTGCTTCGACACAGTGTAGCAAAGTTTAAAAACCTGTGATTTGGTCATCCATTTTTCCACAAAAATATCAGCTGAGTCATACTAATTTCCAGTAAAACAGAGTATTACGCAGATGTTCTTGCATTTATTTCTGACAAAATTTGTTTATGTAACCGAAGATACATGTTTTGACGATGACTTGAGTTCTACTCAAATCTAATTATTTATAATACTTGCAACACTTGATGACGGCCTAAGGCTGAAATCTAGATTGTGAAATAGTAGCTGTTCTACAGTCAAATGGTGGTTACGTCTTTACAAACATTACTTTTTCTGTTAAAAAAGAGAGAGAGAAAGAAAGAAAGAAACGAAAAAAAGAAAGAAGGAAGGAGACAGAAAGAGACGTTTGGTTTGTGCAGCCTGACGATGCGAGAGGCGGCGAGACGAAGCGACATGTGAGCGATGACCTGTCATGCTCGGTTATTCGTGTGTCTGGCGGTCCTGTAAACAGACGTGATGCGAGTACATGACCGAGCCAGCTTATGTGGGACCAGATATTGGCGGCTCGGTCTTCCCTTCAGCAGGTGGGACGTAACGAGCCAAACATAGAGTACTGACGCACTCGGTCTGTTGATCGCGGGCGGCCAGTATGAGACCAAGCTTCAGTTATTTTGTCTCTCACAGTCACGGTTGGATTTTCTAATGTCATCGCGGTGGCGTGCACCAGTTTGACGAGCAGTGTTTTCGTTCTGAGAACCTTTGTTGCTGTGAAGTTAAAAGGACTCGCGGTTTGAGCTCGAAATGATCCATCGAGGCATGCTGACAGACCAAACACTGTTCGCGAGCCGCAATGTCCGGCTCGCGACTGGAGAGACACTGTGATCTACTTAGTTACACTGAGAATTATTCATGTTTAATTTTACCACCGTCACACAGGTGGCTGCGAATAGAGATATGCTGTGGTTAAAAATATATCTGTGTCACTGAAGATAAGTAAGAAATGGACAAAATTAACAAAATAGACCATGCTGTCATCGCTGTTGCTTTTAATCCTAGAGTGGGAAACTTACATACACAAGGAATAGGAGGACCATTTGGAGAAAGAGCTCTCGGTAATAGTTGGCAAAAGTTATGTCAGTTTATAGTTTTTAATAATTTTAAAATTACTAACACATTTTGCAGAAAGACATTCACAAGTTTCCATGGAGTGCTCGAGGAACAAGGTCTCTGATTTATTACGTACTAATTAATGATAAAACGAAAAATCTCATAAAAGATTAAAGTGTTTATACAGGAAACGACGTAGACAGAAAATATTTCCTTTTAGGCAGTAAGATGGGGCTACTATCAAAGTGGAAGAAACCAAAGGAACTTCTTAAGTCACAATATGAGTGGTTCGAGGTACATCTCCTATCGGAATATGGTATTAGAAAACTTTACCAGCACAGACTTCAACAAAACCTTGCAACACCGCCGCTCAACAAAGACATCAATATAGAATGGATTAATATTAATTTTTGATTTTAAGACTCTGACCACACCGTGTGTGCGTTTATTGAAATGTAAAACTAACGTATTTTAATGTGTTGTACGATGTCACATTACTGAAAGCCGCATAAGGTCATATTTTTCTCTTCTCTCATACGGACTTTGTGTCTGAGACAGTTGTGCTCGCAACTACAAGGATTGTAAGACTCCTTTATTACGGACGTCATCAGATATTGCTTTCTCTACACAGATGTGTGCAACATAAGATAAACGATAACACTTTTACACTGTGACACATGTAACAGAGGCAAACTGTAAATGTTGAACGGAGCGAAATAGCTAATAGCTAAAGCACGAAATAATGAGGTTATATATATATACACTCCTGGAAATTGAAATAAGAACACCGTGAATTCATTGTCCCAGGAAGGGGAAACTTTATTGACACATTCCTGGGGTCAGATACATCACACGATCACACTGACAGAACCACAGGCACATAGACACAGGCAACAGAGCATGCACAATGTCGGCACTGGTACAGTGTATATCCACCTTTCGCAGCAATGAATGCTGCTATTCTCCCATGGAGACGATCGTAGAGATGCTGGATGTAGTCCTGTGGAACGGCTTGCCATGCCATTTCCACCTGGCGCCTCAGTTGGACCAGCGTTCGTGCTGGACGTGCAGACCACGTGAGACGACGCTTCATCCAGTCCCAAACATGCTCAATGGGGGACAGATCCGGAGATCTTGCTGGCCAGGGTAGTTGACTTACACCTTCTAGAGCACGTTGGGTGGCACGGGATACATGCGGACGTGCATTGTCCTGTTGGAACAGCAAGTTCCTTTGCCGGTCTAGGAATGGTAGAACGATGGGTTCGATGACGGTTTGGATGTACCGTGCACTATTCAGTGTCCCCTCGACGATCACCAGTGGTGTACGGCCAGTGTAGGAGATCGCTCCCCACACCATGATGCCGGGTGTTGGCCCTGTGTGCCTCGGTCGTATGCAGTCCTGATTGTGGCGCTCACCTGCACGGCGCCAAACACGCATACGACCATCATTGGCACCAAGGCAGAAGCGACTCTCATCGCTGAAGACGACACGTCTCCATTCGTCCCTCCATTCACGCCTGTCGCGACACCACTGGAGGCGGGCTGCACGATGTTGGGGCGTGAGCGGAAGACGGCCTAACGGTGTGCGGGACCGTAGCCCAGCTTCATGGAGACGGTTGCGAATGGTCCTCGCCGATACCCCAGGAGCAACAGTGTCCCTAATTTGCTGGGAAGTGGCGGTGCGGTCCCCTACGGCACTGCGTAGGATCCTACGATCTTGGCGTGCATCCGTGCGTCGCTGCGGTCCGGTCCCAGGTCGACGGGCACGTGCACCTTCCGCCGACCACTGGCGACTACATCGATGTACTGTGGAGACCTCACGCCCCACGTGTTGAGCAATTCGGCGGTACGTCCACCCGGCCTCCCGCATGCCCACTATACGCCCTCGCCCAAAGTCCGTCAACTGCACATACGGTTCACGTCCACGCTGTCGCGGCATGCTACCAGTGTTAAAGACTGCGATGGAGCTCCGTATGCCACGTCAAACTGGCTGACACTGACGGCGGCGGTGCACAAATGCTGCGCAGCTAGCGCCATTCGACGGCCAACACCGCGGTTCCTGGTGTGTCCGCTGTGCCGTGCGTGTGATCATTGCTTGTACAGCCCTCTCGTAGTGTCCGGAGCAAGTATGGTGGGTCTGACACACCGGTGTCAATGTGTTCTTTTTTCCATTTCCAGGAGTGTATAAACACCCTACGCAGGAAAATGCCTTCCCTCAAGAAATTCACAGCGGCAAAGGATCCATGTACACAAAATATTATTGACTGATATTAACATGTACATGATCGAAGCAGCCGCAGAAGCATCCGGTAAAAAGGAAGAAAATAGATGGGTGACTACTATACAGAATATGGAATACAGACGTTAAAGAGGCTGTTACACGAAAACAGGTAGCTTATTTGAAGCTTCTACAGATAAAAACAGAGTGATCGGCAACATACAAAAAAAAAAGAAACGCTACAAAAGAAATAGTGCACATGGCACACCAAGAGCCGTGGGACACATTTATAAGTGGCTTAGAACCCGACTTAGGAGGCAGGCAGCAAGGTGCATACAAAGTCATGAAAGACTGGACAAGGATGATAAAGACACTGCATCACTGAAAGTTATGCCCAGTGATCAATGCATAAATTATTATACGGCCTTATGGTGCCGATAGAAGGCCGAACATTACACTGGAGAAAGTACGTTCAATGAAGCAGTAGATGCATTTACTTTGGAGGAGCTGCAGGAGGCTCTGAAAGACATTAAAAACAGGGAAGCTACCGGAACTGACGGAATAAACATCGAACTAACCAAATATGAAAAGCTTATTACTAGATAAAAGATTTATACAATTAACAAATGAAAGTTGGAGAACTTACAAGACCTCAAATTCTTGGTACTTATACAGCCGATATAATCTCGCTCTTCAAGAAAAACTAGGGTGCAGACACTCTAAAGGCTATCGCGGCATCCGTCTTCTGAATAGTGGCTAAAATCTGTACCCGAAAGAAGTCAATAAATACGTGATGAATAACACAGAAGCCGTTTTTCTCAGGAACGAATTGTGTTTAGGTCAGTTCGTTCGTGTATGGACAACTTATTTGGAATTAAGAATATTGTAGAGAAACACAGAGAGTTTAATCAAGAAACCTATATACTCTTTATGGATCTTGAGAAGGGTCTCACCGTGTGAGCAGTGAGCCGTAGTAGCCCATGGAAGATTATGTCTGAACGTGGATATGCCTATCCCGTAATAAAGAATGTGTTTTTAAAGAAATACGCGCATTGTACTTGTATTAATCATAGGCAGGAACCAGAAGAAGCAATTATTAACCAAGGCTGTCATCTGCTCTGTTCAAAATTTAGATTGCTTTCATTCTTCGTAATTGGACATAGCGAATGATGAGCACCTGAACGTGTTACTCTTCACAGATGATATCGTTATTATTCAAAAGAATGAAGATCACCTTCAAAGATGAGCACTGAACGAAATACGCAATGAATACAATTTAAAAGTTGCTAGGAATAAAACGGAAGGATTAAAAATTGTTTTCAATAATTCAGTTTTAAAACAGGAATATCTTACTCTGGCAATGATGTAACTTTTGAATTTGACTCCGATATCGAAAATAAATTACACAAATTCCAAGCTGTCTGTGGAGCCATTATCAGAACATTCTGCAGCAAGAAACAAAAAGAGTCACCGTGAAACTCGATCAAGTGGAGAAGTAGAGAACATCAAAACAAATACTCGTCGATAAGGAACATATGGTCGCTTGAAGTAATGCTTCAGGGACATTCTGTCAATGGTGCCTTGGTGCTGACGCAAGCTATTGCGTCGGTGTCGCTGACAGGAATTTTGTACTGAGATTCAAAACTACTGTCTGTGTAGCAGATGTATCTCTGAATGTTAGACAACGAAGTGCGAAGGGCGTTCAATAAGTATTGCAACATTTTTTGCGGTCAATTTCGATTGAAAGAAATGCGGAAATTGTTGTGAGATACTTTGAAATACTCCTGCTTCAGCCCCTATAGTTTCAAGAACTTCGAATAGGTGGCGCCTGTAATGGAGCAGTGAGCTGTCATTGAGTTTCTCTTGGCGGGAAACCAGAGCGTCGCAGATATTCGTAGACGCTTTTAGAATGTCTGAGGAGACCTGGCATCGAACAAAAACACGATGAGTCGCTAGTCGAGATGTCCGACGTCAGCGCAAACAAGATCGCGCAAACCTGTCCGATCTCACGCGTGTCGACCAGCCGCACACAGCTGTGACTCTGGCAGTATTGCTACGTACGAGGTAATGTCAAACAGTTCGCTGCACAACCGGACGCCTATTGTGGTAGTGCTGACACACTCGCCCACCAGGTGGGGTACACGAGATTGTGTGCCTCCTGTGTTCCTCGCCGCCTAACAGAAGAGCAACGAGGGACCATCTGTGCGGAATTGTTTGTGCGTTACGAGGCTGATAGTGGAAGTTTTTTTTTTTTATCAAACATCGTCACAACTGATCAAACATGCGTTCGATACTTCCAATCGGAAACTTATCAGTAATCATGGAGTGGCACCACATAGTCTCTCCTCCGAAAAAGTTAACAACCGCACACTCAGCCAGTGAAGTCATGGTGACAGTCTTCTGGCGCTGTGAAGGGGTTCTGTTTGATGTCCTCCCTCATGGTACAATGATCAACTCGAAAGTGGATTCTGTAACCTTTGGTACATTCAAGCAACGACTCTGGCCAGTTCCTCATCTCAAAAATACAAAGTAACTTCTTCTCCATAACAACGCAAGACCTTGAGAGATTGCAGGGCATTCTCACTTCTGATTTGGTTTAGGGAATACGATCTATGGCGAGATGGCTTCATACATTGTGATGAAATGGTCTTGTTTGCGTGCTCTAGGGAAAGAAATACGGTAAGCTTTACCTGCATTCAAAGGAACAGGGAACCGACTTAAAGCGACTGCACCAAAAGCACGGCGTTGGTGGGGTGACAAAGCGCGTTTTTTCTGGGGAACGATGAAGAGACATTTCCAGAGGGCCATGTGCAGCAGTCGCATTGTGCAAACACATTAGCCTTGGCGCCAGACGTCCAGGTATATGGCCTAGCGCCGAAAAGTCGCTGACAGCGAATTGTAGGCCTTGTTAGCGAGCAAGCCGTAAAAAGAAATGTAAACGTTCTGCAAATGTCCATGGGACAAGGAAAACTGGCGCCCAGGCGACCAGACACTGTTTCAAAACATCTTTTGTCAATGCGAGTTTATGGCCGTTCCCTGCAAACTTTGAAATGGATGCAACAGGGGAGATAACAAGCTGTTTATGGAGGGCTGTGCTTCCACCCTGTATTGTGTTAGCAAAAGACATGGCAAGCGTGTAGGACAGAGGCCGCAAAGCTGGATCTTTTTCCATTTTCTGCCAATTAACTTTAAGTCTCTGATTGGTCAAATCGGTTTGCAGTGCAAAGAGCATTCACCGAGCTTAGAATGCCGGGCTACAGCTCGTGATTGGCTTGTGCGAAATTGGAGGAAGTCAAAAAAGAGAAATAAGCATTTGGAACTGAGCTGAGGAGGCAACACAGAATAAGGGAGATCGTCACACTCTTGTACAAGTCTCTTATACTGACACTTCGCTATTAAAGAAATGCAGGTCTCTATCTAAACGGTGAGACTTGTGTCCTTTACTAGGGTGCGACTTAGAACCTGTGTCAGTCACCTTCTGAACCATCAGAGGTACTGCTTATATCATCGCAGTCACAACAAGTGATGCTTGGGTGTACTTATTTGTCTTGAGTCGGCCTTCTAAACATTTGACATATTCCGACTGTAAGGTGTATGCTTCGCCGGCGATGGGCGAGGCATGACAGAATCTCTGACCAGAGAGTAGTTTATTGTTAGTTGTTGCTTGTCGCTAGTCTGCGCGAGTCGACAGTAGAAGTCAGTCTGTGCTAGTCTGCGCGAGTCGACAGTAGAAGTCAGTCTGCGCTTGTCTGCGCGAGTCGGATATAGTAGTCAGTCGGATACAGTAGCGAGTGGACGGTGCATGGGGGCTTAATTATATATTATGCAAATAATTTTTAATTTTCGTCGCTGTCTGTCCGGTTACGCAAGTCTCGTAACCGGTTGGCCCTGACTAGTATTAGTACGCAATTTGACTGCATAGAATAACAACAAGAAATGAAAGAAAACTGCCATTAACACAATTAATTAATTAAGTCCCCAGCAACTATAAAAGCTACGAAACAACAAAGCACAAGTGTAACTGTACTGTGTGTGGAAGTGTGTGTCAGTGTACACATCTGGCACAGTTCTTCCTCAAAAAGACAAGATATTTTAAATACCATTTACACTGAATTAATTAAATAAAACTGAAATACTATACTTCCACATAGAAACCAGAATTACACTCTAATACATGAACACAAGCCAGATGCTTTGTTGACTGAACCTGTGACCAAGAGTCATTATTGTTTAAGACATTTGAAATAAAAATAAAAAAATTTATTACCTTCATATATATTGACGAAACATACACTCTGATCATTACAACATCTGTAAGCGAACAGCATTGGCTGTCTCGCCCATCAGAACAACTGCATACAACATGCTCACAACTAGTTACGGCTACATCGGAACTCCTACTGCCCACTTCTCAATACGCACTCTCCACGACGACTTCTCGACAACAACTCTCCACTACCACATCTCAACAAGCACTGCCAGTGGAGGCGGCTGAATAATATTCTTTGGCGCTATCCCTGGCGCTGTGACTCAGTGTAGCCACCTTTCAATGGTAGTAGTCTGCGGGTGTCGGCATGCATCGGCTGTGTGCTCTGGTCGCGACTCTGGTCAGGATTCTGGAGGATGAGTATTGTTGTAGAGGGTAAAGAAGCAGCCTTACGCATATTTAATAATGTATGTTAAGTGTAATTTAATTTGTTCAGAAAAATGCCCAAATAATAATATTTTTATAAAGTAAGTCTTTTAAAGAAAAGTATTCATTTCTATTTAAAGAATTTTTCCACTCTTTTGAAGAAAAAGCGTTCATTTCAATTTAAAGAATATTTCCTATGCATTCCTTCCAAGAATAAAAAAAAAAAAAATTATACGCCAGCATTGCATGAAGCTGTGTTGATAAATAAGAGCAGATATAGTTGCAGTTTTTATTGAGGTAAGAATTTTGCTTTTGTTATTCAGAATACAGGGCCGAAGGTCAGCGCTGCTGTCCTTATAAAATTTACCAGATATTATTACTTCTGTTAGGAGGTTACATTTGGTTCATGGGTCATTATTTAATTGATATTATTGTGTGGTTTTTGGTCAATTTTCATTCCCTAATTTTTGTGGAGAGTTTAAGCTTGGCTCCATTTTGCATTATTATTAAACATTATTTTTGTTGGGAGGTTACACTTGGCTCCATTTCAAATTTTCATTTAATTAAAATTTTTGCGCAGAGGTTACACTTGGCGACCCTGCCAGGATCGTATTTCTTTGTGAATCTTCTGAGAAGTAGTCATATATCTGCTCTTATTTACTTAAATGTAGTTTGCATCTGGCGCAACACATTTACTAATTTGTCACTCTTTCTTCCACAGATCACCAGCAATTTGTTGCTCTTTGTTATAATTGTGTTTGTTGCATTTTGCATTGTCTTTGTTTCATTTGTGAATAATTTTGATTAGTGAAAAATGCCGCGAAAAACTGTTAACAGTACATCGCGATGTATAATGAGTGAAATAGCCGAGTCAAATAATATGTCCGATAGTACTTACGACACTCAGTGTAATGATGACAATCCTCCATTTGTAGACAATCAGTGCGTACCGTCCACTAACATTGATTTTGATCCTAGTGATGAACAGACGAATTCAATTGTGTCCTCTGTTAATTTAACGGCAATTGATGACGCGGGGCGTTCTGTTGCAATGAGCGCTGCCCAGCTTGACACACCCGGTTTGCAGGATTTACGTGACAAACAGATAAATTTTTCTAATGAAAATGAACAGTGTAGTCAGAGTATGACAGATTTATTTAATTGCGAGGTTGTGACTAACAGTGCACATCCGATTAGCAAACATTCTCAAGAATCACAGAATGTCCAAATGGATACACAAAACGTGACAATTGCAGATACACCATCACACTGCACAGAGAATAGTGTTGTTAATTTTAGGTTGGATCAAATTATGGCAATGTTGCTACAACAGAATGAACATAATAAAAAACAGGACGAAAATTACAAACAGTTGAATAAAAAAATAGACAGCAATTCCAAACAGTCGGATGATAGATAAGAGAAAAATTTCAAACAACTTAGTAAACAGAACAAACAACTTAATGAAATTTTAGACAACAATTCCAGACAGCTTAGTGAACAGATTACAGCCGTTGCCGCACAATGTCATGATACTAAAGAACAGTTACGTGAGGAAATTGAGGCTTGTGCTTGAAAAAGTAGTGAAGAAATTAGATCTGTTGCTCAAGAATTAAGGGATATGCAAACAGCTACAACAGAATCACTTAGAGGCGAAATTAGTGCAGTCGGTAAACAATGCTCCGAAAAAGCAACACAGTTACGCGACGAGTTTAAATTGATGACAGCAGAACTTTCGCGCGCACTGGATACAAAAATAGACGCGAAATTCGACCACCAGAACAGTCAAATTGACGAACGTTTTAATCATCACCTACAAAACAGTGATACGCGTTCCGTAAATTTATACAGGAACAGAATAAAGTAAAGCGACAAGTTATGGAAACAATTACCGCACAGAGACAGGAAGATAAACGCAAACTGTTTACGAAAGCAAAAACTTACGTAGACAACAATATTGCTACTGTATCAGACGAAATTAATACAATCAAACAGTTGAACACCGAGTTGCGTGATGAAATTTCCGATCTTAAATCAAAAACAGATACACACACAGTAGATTTTCAAACAATGACCGACAGACTCGAACAATTGGAACTAACACAGGATTCCGATGTCATCAAAGCTGACGTTAAAAAATTGAACGAAACCACACGTAAAATACAAAAACAGATTAATGCTTCTGACACTAAAAACGATGATCAGGTAAAAATACTGACTGAAAAATATGATGAATTGGCCAGTCGTATTGACGTTATTGAAAGTAATAATGACAGCAAATCAGACGATACTTCACCCATTTCGTTTAATCAAACACCTGAATTCCAAAATCTACAGCAGACAATCAGTGAGATAGATTCGTCTAATAATACATTGCGTAGAAAATTGTCAACTTCACAACAAGAAGTGACAGAGATAAAAAATATTTCAGTTAATAACACGTCACAGCATACGGCACATTCCGAACATTTGTAACATTCACACAGCCAGTGTAACTTAGGCAATTTACAGAGACTACGTGACTTAGATTCCGAACAGTCACAGGCAAATAGATTCTCATACAATCTTGAAGCTGTTCAGACGTACAGAGACGATAATTTTGATTATATGCAATTTTTATCCGTAAGAAAATCTAAGGAATTTAAAAATGACAGAGCGCAGGTATACGCTTTGAACTGGATACGTCGATTTATTTTTGTACTTTCACCAGCTTGGTCTGTAGCGCAGAAACTAGTTTTGAACTGGAAACGACAATTTGCTCTTGAATTTTTACCAACATTTCGTGTAATGCAGAAACTACAATTAGCGTGGGTACAACAATTTGTTTTTGAATTTTCACCGGCATTGCGTGAAACGCAAAAGCTAAAATGTATTTGCAGCGCGTAATTGACCTCAGGGGATTCATTATGCTTTAATGAGTATGTGCCGTAGCGTGCACAGAGCCCGGAGCCGTAGTAGCGCTGTTTCATCTTTAGTTTTCTGCACCGCTGCCTTCTCTTCTACTATTCTTTATATCTATCAAAACAGCTCTTCAACTATTGCTCTACCAAGGATTAAGAAAAGTGTAAAGAAAACCCGATATGACAAATTTTACCGAAAGTGACAATTTTTTTATGAGACGCTCAAGAAATGACAACCACGAGAACTTTAATATCAGAGAAAATTTTAATCATCAGTATGTGTAAGAAAATTATCAGCAAAAGGAACCACATTTTTTAGTAATAATAGAGGTTTTTCACCGCAATAGCAACAAAACCAGCCGGTTAGCATACCTAACCAACAATGCAGTCTACAAGGTCAACCAAGCTTTAATGTTTTGCTGCGTGCACGTATAGTCTCAGCTCCAACAAATAGTAACGCACAGCAACAAGGAAATCAGTACGTACAGAAAACACACCATTTCAATTCGTATCGCAATGCACCTTATAGCAATGGCTATCATGACAGAAATAAAAGTAATGAGCACAATTTTCAGCGTACATTTAATAACAATCTATCTTATCAGAAGCAAGAACATCCGCCACAACATATAATCATGAATGAACCAGACAGTAGGAATCATCCAGAGCGTAATACGTCTGGAAGAAATAACAGAACAGTTCAAATAGTCGAAATGCCACCCGAAAGTAATGACACGTCAGGAAGAATTTGATTAAATACAGTACAGGTTGCATATTCCAGTAACGCAAACAATACTTTTGACACGCAGAATCTTGTTCACGAGAATGCTATGTGAAACATGTTTTGTTGAATGCACCAGTTTTATCGCACCCAGATCTTACTAAAAAATTTTCCATTGCTACCGACAGTTCTAACACCGCTTTAGGCGTACACATTTTTCAGGAAATTGAAGAAGGTTGCACAGTAATTAAAAACATCGCTTTTGCAAGTCGCATTCTGTCACCTGCCGAACGAAATTATTCTGTTACAGAACTTGAAACATTATGTGTTGTATGGGCTTTTACCAGATTTAGGAATTTTCTTTATGGAACACACACTACAGTTTACACAGACCATAGAGCGATACAGTTTTTACTTTCCGCTAAATTTACACACGACAGATTAAGCAAATGGAAACTTTATCTACAGGAATTTAATTTTACAATTGTTCACATTCCCGGCTCACAAAATATTGTAGCAGATGCACTATCCCGTTCGCTCAGCAACAATCAGCAAGACATCGCAACCAACTTCTGCAAAGCAAATTTCAGCGTCATGTACATTCAACAAGTTGCATTTGAAAATTTCATTTCGTCGTCATTACAAGACATGGCACAAGAGCAGAGTAAAGACAACGTATGGAAAGAAATCAAACACCTTTGGCAAGATAGGAATAATGTTACCATTAGAAACCATTACACTGTACGCAATGACATTCTGTTTCGCCGCTACACTGTACGCAATGACATTCTGTTTCGCCGCTCTCATCCTGACAGCAACAATTGGTTATTATGCATTCCTGATGAACTTGTTAACAAATTAATCTGGTATACTCATTTAAGTTATGCACATTACGGAGCCAGAAAATATTTTCTTATATTGAGACAGAACTGTTATTTTACCAACATGGAGAAACGTATAAGACGAGTTTTAGCGTCATGTAAAATCTGCCAGAAAGTTAAATCAGATACGACTTCACATATTCCTCCATTACATCCCATTGTACCTGTTAAATTAAGACACATGGCCGCTGTGGACATTTTTGGTCCGATTCCCAGAACTAATAGCGTTTTCTGCTATATCTTTGTCGCTGTTGAACTCACGTCAAAATTTGTTACCTTCACTCCGTTACGCAAAGCTACTGCTAAAACTGTTTCGAAAGTGTTTGTAAGACATTTTCTATTTCATGTAGGGCATGTGTTGAAAGTAATTTCCGACAATGGACCACAGTTTCGATCTGCTATATAGACACGTATGTTACGAGCTAGAAACATTTCTCCGATATATATATCCAGGTACCATGCTTCTTCGAACCCTTGTGAACGATTAATGAAAGAAATTGCTAAATTGTGTAGAATATACTGCCATAAAAAACATATTGATTGGGACACACACATACTCTCATTCCAAGATGTAATTAATTTCATACCGAATGAATCTACTATGCTATCTCTGTCTATTATACTGAAAAATGTTGAATCACCTAACAAAATTAAAGAATTAGTAACATTTCCTGCATCTCGTCGACTACGACACCATGAAATAATTGACATTGCTCTGAACAACATCAAACGTGCCGCAGAGCGCCGGAGAAGACAGCAAAAACAGGTTTGTATACGCCGTGACTTTCACATTGGACAGAGGATATTAGTACGTACACACTATTTATCCAATAAAGGAAAGAGTAAATGCAGTAAATTTGAACTTCTATACGCAGGTCCATATCGAATACGCAGCATTCCTCACCCCAATGTAGTACACGTCAAAACTTTGAGAACCAGAAAAACCAAAGGGAACCACCACATATCCAACATCAAACCTTTTATTGAATGAAAATACTTTATGATTTATCACACTGTAATGCCATTTCCTAATTTTTTATGACCGCTTATGCAATTATATTCATATGAACACTTATTATCGCATTTTTTTTTTTTTTTTTTTTGGCGAATGCCCGGTAAGGTAAGGTCACTCCTTTTGTCGTTTCACATCAGACCGTGCATATTTTTCCAGATGAACTTACACATTTTATGACCACTTATGCAATTATATTTATGTGACTACTTACTGATGATTATCGTATTTTTCTTGGCAAGTGCCCGGCAAGATAAGGTTAGCAGGTTGCTCTTCTTGTCGTTACACATCAGATCGTGCATATTTTTCCAGATGAACTTGCACATTTTATGACCACTTATGCAATTATATTTATGTGACTACTTACTGATGATTATCGTATTTTTCTTGGCAAGTGCCCGGCAAGGTAAGGTTAGCAGGTCGCTTTTGTTGTCGTTACACATCAGACCGTGCATATTTTTCCAGATGAACTTACACATTTTATGACCACTTATGCAACTATATTTATGTGACTACTTACTGATGATTATCGTAATTTTTTCTTGGCAAATGCCCGGCAAGGTAAGGTTAGCAGGTCGCTTTTGATGTCGTTACACATCAGACCGTGCATATTTTCCATTTTTATGTATGTATGAGTGTTTTCCTGTTTTGTTTGTATGTACTATGAAATATTTAAGATATAAAAAACACCAGTTGACTTTAACATTTTGCCTTATGACAGCTAAACATCGTGACTACTTTACTTTTTTTGCTGCTACATTGTGATACACTGTGTACATTTTGCTTCTGAACACTGTCAATGTTTTTGACATATTACGTTTTCTGTCATGCTATGCTGTATGCTCATTTATGTTACTATAAACCAGTTTTTAGCTAATTGGTATATGAATTAAATGCAAGACATTAATCTTTGTTCATCATTTTCAGGAAGAAATAACGTGTAAACGAAATAAATTAAACAGAAATGGGAATTTCACCTTCGGAATGAACGAAAGAGGATGCAATACCTCGTGATGAAGAGTAAATGGATCAGAATTAACAAGCATTAACAAAAATATACTATACACATCGTAGAATAGCAGTCTTAACTAATTTTTTCTTTCAGAATACGAGGCGATTGATGCAGGCTGTCAGACAGAATTACACATCTTAGTTTTAGTGATGAAATATGCTAGAAATAAGGAACTCTATACTATGAATAGTTGTATAATGAATAATGAAGTGACTTTTTTGCAGATGATAATGAATGATGATGAATAGTGATGCAGAATATGCTAATATGGATAATGAAGTTTTTCTTTACAGGTGATGATAATAATGGAATTATGATGATATGGATAATGAAGTTTTTTTCTTTGCAGGTGATGAATAGTGATGCAGAATATGCTAATATGGATAATGAAGTTTTTCTTTGCAGGTGATGATAGTAATGATTATGAAGTTTTTCTATGCAGATGAGGATAATGTTGAAGTTTATGTATTTATGCTATGTAGTTATTTAAGTATATGTTGCAGTTCGTTTTGACAGTATGTCTTATGTCGCGTGGTATAATGTCTGAAGGTTTTGAAAAGGACAGCTAGAGAACATATACATTTTATACACATTTCATTACCTGTTAATTCGAAGTTCACTACTTTTCAGCATAATATACGTTTCTTCTTTCAGTTTAATAATCCATTTTGTATATTTTGCAGGAGAAATTATTCATGAAATTAATGTGGTATAAATAGTTGTTTATTAAACCTATGTCGTTTATGAATGTGATCACATATACTCTACTTGTTTCATAACCTTGCTACAGCTGACTCATAACGAATGACATTACACATCTTCATTTGCAGCGATAACTCAAAAGCAAACAAAGTAATTACCAGTCCCAAATAATGCTACTAATTTAAGAGAGTTCTGAATAATACTAATCAGCTCTGAATAGTATGTCACTTCAATAATGACTTCTGAATAATACAAAAAAAATGCTTTGTAGCTGGCCAATGAATGCCACTGTTTATTGTAATAAGATTACCTATGATACCAATGTTTACTATAATTAAGTGAATTATGTTAATACTATGCCATTCATTAGCTTCTGTTTTGAATGATGGCTTCTGATGGTTTGTAACTGGGCAATGAGTGCCAATAATTACTATATTCAGTTAATTTTATGAACATTATTCTGTAATACTACATACATGGTACAGAAATGTTCAGTAACTGGGCGGGCGATGAGTACCACCAATTACTCAAATCAGTTGTTAGACTAGTGTAATTCTCAATTAAGACTACTATGTGACTTAATGTCCTTCACCTTCTGACCTAATTACCAGAAATAACTGCAATATCCACTTGTCCTGTCTATCCTCATGATCATGGAGCACTATATTTGGTTTTTGCACTAATTCTACGTTGGTATACTTTACAAGAACATGGTGTTGACACGACATGCTGTCCACCACCTTGAGCGATGGAGATGTTATTATGGTCCCACTGTTTGGTGTACCTAGTGTACTACCAAAATGATAGCATGGAATATTATTACGACATTTCAGTGTCTTGGCTACACTGATTAATACTCCAAGGAAAAAGAGCTTCAAATTGTCTCACTTGGTATTGTGCTTCTGTAGAAAGATATGGACTTTCAGTGCAGCTGCGTGCAACCTAAAGTGCTACAACCATGACGCAATCCTTCCCATTCCTTTCCTAATTCTTGTAAAATGAAAAAGACATATACAGTGCGTGTGCACTTCCTTTCATTTGTTAATAAGATCAGTTGTCCTGAAAATACTAAAGACTTCTATAGTGCATGTGCACTTTATTTCACTCCTTGATAAGTTTATTTGTTGTAAAAAAAATGCTAGAGAGTTTTACAGTGCGTGTGCACTCTATGCCATTTGTTAATATGATCTCTACTCATTACGTATACATTTTGTGATTCGCGGATATGTTCTGAACTTCAGTGCATGTGCACTTTTGTCATTTGTCAATATGATTTGTACTCATTGCTTATACGTTTTGTGATTCCCATATGTGTTCTGAACTTCAGTGCGTGTGCACTTTTGTCATTTGTCAATATGATTTGTACTCATTGCTTACACATTTTGTGATTCCCAGATATGTTCTGAACTTCAGTGCGTGTGCACTTTTGTCATTTCTCAATATGATTTGTACTCGTTGCCTATCATTTGTGATTTCCGGATATGTTCTGTACTACAGTACGTGTGCACTTTATGCCATTTGTTAAAGTGATTTCCACTCATTCCGTATACATTTTGTGATTTGCTGATATGTTCTGTACTCAGTGCATGTGCACTATATTTTATTTCATGTTCTGCACCTATATATATGTACATATTCTGTGATTGTAAAGTTAATTAATCATGAAAAATTTGTTGCTCATGGCAAGTCCAATTGACTCACCATCGCTGTCAAATTTTTGCCCCCCCCCCCCCCCCCCCCGCCCAGTGGAGGGTTATGTAAGGTGTATGCTTCGCCGGCGATGGGCGAGGCATGACAGAATCTCTGACCAGAGAGTAGTTTATTGTTAGTTGTTGCTCGTCGCTAGTCTGCGCGAGTCGACAGCAGAAGTCAATCTGCGCTAGTCTGCGCGAGTCGACAGTAGAAGTCAGTCTGCGCTTGTCGGATATAGTAGTCGGTCGGATATAGTAGTGAGTGGACGGTAGTAGTCTGCGGGAGTCGGCATGCGTCGGCTGTGTGCTCTGGTCGCGACTCTGGTCAGGACTCTGGAGGATGAGTATTGTTTTAGAAGGTAAAGAAGCAGCCTTGCGCATATTTAATAATGTATGTTAATTGTAATTTAATTTGTTCAGAAAAAAATGCCCCAATAATAATATTTTTATAAAGTAACGCTTTTAAAGAAAAATATTCATTTCAATTTAAAGAATTTTTCCAGTCTTTTGAAGAAAAAGCATTCATTTCAATTTAAAGAATATTTCCTATGCATTCCTTCCAAGAATAAAAAAAAAATTATACGCCAGCATTGCACGAAGCTCTGTCGATAAATAAGAGCAGATATAGTTGCAGTTTTTATTGAGGTAAGAATTTTCCTTTTGTTATTCAGAATACAGGGCCGAAGGTCAGCGCTGCTGTCCTTTTAAAATTTACCAGATATTATTATTTGTGTTAGGAGGTTACATTTGGTTCATGGTTCATTATTTAATTAATATTATTGTGTGGTTTTTGGTCAATTTTCATTCCTTAATTTTTGTGGGGAGCTTAAGCTTGGCTCCATTTTGCATTATTATTAAACATTATTTTTGTTGGGAGGTTACACTTGGCTCCATTTCAAATTTTCATTTAATTAAAATTTTTGCGGAGAATGTTACACGACATGCACAGTCGTGGCACGGAGTCAAATTGGTTTGGCAGCCCAGCAAACGGGTCCACCTGCATACTGGAATCCGTCGGGGCTTCAGAGGCTCTTATGAAATAACCTGCATTCTGGATTAACCGAACGTGAGACCACGTACTTGCATTTTTAGGGAATGCGCATTTAATAACAGATTGCCGCCGTCCATGACTTCAGTCGCCGAACGCATCGTAGTGTGGCGCCTTGACCAGTAGGATGGTAAAGTATTCGCTGCTGCGAAGTAGGGCTATAATATCTATTTCTCAGCACCCTGTTCTTTCGAACCATATTTTTCCTTTTTTTCTGTATGGTGGAATATAGATGCTTGGTAGTGGCGTAGTTTGATGCCATAACCTGAATTCACGTGTATGAAGTGAGATAGAGCGAGTAGTGTTCTAGTTAGTGTCATGTGTCGATCCCCAGCAGATCACTTTGTCCACCATAGATCCCATTTTAGTAAGGCTTTTGTTAAACAAATATTTTTTGTATGATGTTTCTTTAATACTTTTGTTGTCTTGTCTTGTTTAAGATCAATAAATCGATTGTGAATTAGACTACAACTTCCCCCTGAGTTCTGATTGCGCGGGATTAGCCGAGCCGTCTAAAACGCTGCAGTCATGGACTGTGCGGCTGCTCCCGGCGGAGGTCTCCCTCAGGCATCGGTGTGTGTGTTTGTCCTTAGTACAATTTAGATTAAGTAGTGTGTAAGCTTACGGAATGATGACCTTAGCAGTTAAGTCCCATAAGACTTCACACACATTAGAACATTTTTTGAGTTCTGATTAACAGTACCTTCGCATTTTTATGGCAGTCTAAATCAGAAACATAAGGAGAAGCTTTTTTCATTTGGTGTCCACTGCGAGGATCTTTTACTTCATTAACCGTTATCTTTTTTCAACCTCAGACAAAACTGCGACCCGAAAGGAGCTCGCAAACCTTGAGCGGACTGTTCTTCTTCATCCATATCTCACACCTTCCGATTTCCATTTGTTTGGCGCAATCAAGGATGCCCTATGCGGGAAGCAGTAGGATGGATATTGATGCAATAAGACGTTGAATGCAACGTCAACCAGTAGAGTGATAACGTGTGGCCATACAGGCCCTCCCGGTAAGGTGGCGTAAGGTCGTCACATTGGAGAGAGATTATGTTGAAAAACAGGTTTTTGTAGCGTAAAGTGTGGGGAATCAAATTGTGTATTATAATCCTGAATAAAACGAATCTACTTTCAGAAAAAAAATGTGTTGCATTACTCATTGATCGCTCCTCATACATCCAACACAATGGGGCGCTAGCTCATTTCAGTATTGATGTGAGAAATCATGTGAGGCCCACCTTCGGGAATCGATGAATCGGCCCAGGTGGCTCTGTGGTGTAGCCACCCAATCACCTGACCTTACGTGTATATATTTATTGCCCAGGTGGCATATGAAACCGTTTTTTTTTTCTTTTTCTGGTCATCAGTCTACTGACTGGTTTGATGCGGCCCGCCACGAATTCCTTTCCTGTGCTAACCTCTTCATCTCAGAGTAGCACTTGCAACCTACGTCCTCAATTATTTGCTTGACGTATTCCAATCTCTGTCTTCCTCTACAGTTTTTGCCCTCTTCAGCTCCCTCTAGTACCATGGAAGACATTCCCTCATGTCTTAGCAGATGTCCTATCATCCTGTCCCTTCTCCTTATCAGTGTTTTCCACACATTCCTGTCCTCTCCGATTCTGCGTAGAACCTCCTCATTCCTTACCTTATCAGTCCACCTAATTTTCAACATTCGTCTATAGCACCACATCTCAAATGCTTCGATTCTCTTCTGTTCCGGTTTTCCCACAGTCCATGTTTCACTACCATACAATGCTGTACTCCAGACGTACATCCACAGAAATTTCTTCCTCAAATTAAGGCCGGTATTTGATATTAGTAGACTTCCCTTGGCCAGAAATGCCTTTTTTGCCATAGCGAGTCTGCTTTTGATGTCCTCCTTGCTCCGTCCGTCATTGGTTATTTTACTGCCTAGGTAGCAGAATTCCTTAACTTCACTGACTTTGTGACCATCGATCCTGATGTTAAGTTTCTCGCTGTTCTCATTTCTACTACTTCTCATTACCTTCGTCTTTCTCCGATTTACTCTCAAACCATACTGTGTACTCATTAGACTGTTCACTCCGTTCAGCAGATCATTTAATTCTTCTTCACTTTCACTCAGGATAGCAATGTCATCAGCGAATCGTATCATTGATATTCTTTCACCTTGTATTTTAATTCCACTCCTGAACCTTTCTTTTATTTCCATCATTGCTTCCTCGATGTACTGATTGAAGAGTAGGGGCGAAAGGCTACAGCCTTGTCTTACACCCTTCTTAATACGAGCACTTCGTTCTTGATTGTCCACTCTTATTATATGACCCGCCTCTCTCTATAGCTTTCCCCTACTTTTTTCAGAATCTCGAACAGCTTGCACCATTTTATATTGTCGAACTCTTTTTCCAGGTCGACAAATCCTATGAAAGTGTCTTGATTTTTCTTTAGCCTTGCTTCCATTATTAGTCGTAACGTCAGAATTGCCTCTCTCGTCCCTTTACTTTTCCTAAAGCCAAACTGATCGTCACCTAGCGCATTCTCAATTTTCTTTTCCATTCTTCTGTATATTATTCTTGTAAGCAGCTTCGATGCATGAGCTGTTAAGCTGATTGTGCGATAATTCTCGCGCTTGTCAGCTCTTGCCGTCTTCGGAATTGTGTGGATGATGCTTTTCCGAATGTCTGATGGTTTATCGCCAGACTCATATATTCTACACACCTACGTGAATAGTCGTTTTGTTGCCACTTCCCCCAATGATTTTAGAAATTCTGATGGAATGTTATCTAGCCCTTCTGCCTTATTTGACCGTAAGTCCTCCAAAGCTCTTTTAAATTCCGATTCTAATACTGGATCTCCTATCTCTTCTAAATCGACTCCTGTTTCTTCTTCTATCGCGTCAGACAAATCTTCACCCTCATAGAGGCTTTCAATGTATTCTTTCCACCTATCTGCTCTCTCCTCTGCATTTAACAGTGGAATTCCCGTTGCACTCTTAATGTTACCACCGTTGCTTTTAATGTCACCAAAGGTTGTTTTGACTTTCCTGTATGCTGAGTCTGTCCTTCCGACAATCATATCTTTTCCGATGTCTTCACATTTTTCCTGAAGCCATTTCATCTTAGCTTCCCTGCACTTCCTATTTATTTCATTCCTCAGCGACTTGTATTTCTGTATTCCTGATTTTCCCGGAACTTGTTTGTACTTCCTCCTTTCATCAATCAACTGAAGTATTTCTTCTGTTACCCATGGTTTCTTCGCATCTACCTTCTTTGTACCTATGTTTTCCTTCCGAACTTCTGTGATGGCCCTTTTTAGAGATGTCCATTCCTCATCAACTGTACTGCCTACTGCGCTATTCCTTATTGCTGTATCTATAGCGTTAGAGAACTTCAAACGTATCTCGTCATTCCTTAGTACTTCCGTATCCCACTTTTTTGCGTATTGATTCTTCCTGACTAATGTCTTGAACTTCAGCTTACTCTTCATCACTACTATATTGTGATCTGAGTCTATATCTGCTCCTGCGTACGCCTTACAATCCAGAATCTGATTTCGGAATCTCTGTCTGACCATGATGTAATCTAATTGAAATCTTCCCGTATCTCCCGGCCTTTTCCAAGTATACCTCCTCCTCTTGTGATTCTTGAACAGGGTATTCGCTATTACTAGCTGAAACTTGTTACATAACTCAATTAGTCTTTCTGCTCTTTCATTCCTTGTCCCAAGCCCATATTCTCCTGTAACCTTTTCTTCTACACCTTCCCCTACAACTGCGTTCCAGTCGCCCATGACTGTTAGATTTTCGTCCCCCTTTACATACTGCATTGCCCTTTCAATATCCTCATACACTTTCCTATCTGTTCATCTTCAGCTTGCGACGTCGGCATGTATACCTGAACTATCGTTGTCGGTGTTGGTCTGCTGTTGAAACCGCTATGGAAGCAAAAGAAGACCTCGTCGCTAGAACGGTCGTCGTCACTAGTACCATTGTGGACCCCCAGAAATATTCGAACAGGAACGTCTATAGTCCGACGATGCACTGCGTGCATACAGCCAGTGGTTGCGCATTCGAGGAATTAAATATTTTCAACACCAATGAGTAAATTCAAAAACTAGAGACAAAAACTGATGAGAATTCTCGATCGTAGAATCCCCTAAAAGACCCTGTACTAAAACCGAATGGAAAAAGAGTTATTGAAAGATATCGGAATATATGAGAATGATTTTGTTTGCCAACTCAGGACAGGTGATACCCGAATACTCGAAAATTAGACGACTGCGACTAAATCACTAAAAACATCACACAGCCGCCCAGCACCAGATGCGAGTTGCCTATCTAACTGCTTCCAGGTGCAATAAAAATTTAATTTTTAATATTTCACATAAACACTAACCAAATTTTAAAATTTAATATGTTTATGTAATTTACTCATTACGAGGTATTATCTTACGTTAGGGGCTTAACACCATAAGTCAAGTACTACAGGTAGAAAATGTTTACAAGTCATGAGGCATACTAATTCAAGGAGCGCAAGAAACCCAGGCTATATTCAGCCATTACTTGAGAATGAGAGCAGTGTGAACAGGGGTAATGTCGTTTTGCATAACATAGCATTACCACTGGGGAACAACGTTGTACCATGGAATGTACCTGATCAGACAATGGTCACATAAACCTTGGCAATAATGCGACCTTGCAGAATAACCATAGAGCCCATGGTATAACGCTGTATGGCTCCCCAAGTCATCACTGAAACCCTGCCATGTTTCACTCTCGGAACCTCACTCATACGACCGAATGACTTCCTTCTATTGCTCCATACTCCGAGTTTTATGGCTTCAGCGCATTTTTCTCACGCTATCGACTTTGCATCACTGACGAGTGTTTTCGGAGTTCCATGGTCGCTCTGCAGTTCCCTCCTTATGGAGCTCCCTCCCTTTTTTTGTGCTGACAGGGTTCGCCAGAGCAAGTTTCAGTTCTGCAATGACTTCTGCAGCTATCGCCCTCTTACTTTGTCACAATGCTCTTCCACGACCTTCGGTCACGATCAGATAGTTTGTCCTTGTTGTGACTTATCTGATGGTGTTATTCCGCTTTTCCTGTACGCAATATAAATCTTCGGCACGGTGCCTCTTGAAATACCAGACACATCGGCTCCTTTCGACGCCGATCATACGAGCACCAATTTTTGCCCGATTCCGAAGTCCCTTAGTTCCCATATCGACATCAACACAGAACACTATTCTAACTACGATTGACACTTGCAACGTCTTGAGGACAATGCACAAATGCCGTTCATGGCCGAATACGACAGCGCAACATGTAGGCTTGGCTAGCATCTGCGTTTATGTACATGCCTGCGTTTCTCGCGGTGTTTCCATATTTTCGTCCAACTCCTGTATGTGAAACTGAAGTACCAATCTGTGAATGTGAATCACACACGTGAAATACTATACTTGCTACACTTCGAAGGTTGTAAAATGTAAATAAAAATGTGTGCCTTGTAACGTAGCCAGTAATGTATTTTTCTCCACAATATATTTACTTTCCACATCAGTAAATGACTGAATAACTGTTTAAGGACTAGATTAAAATAATTTTAATTAATGGACACTGAAATCCTGGTTTTGCAGAACAGAGCGGATCAGGTGCATGGGGGCTTAATTAAATAAATTTGAAAATATTTTTTAGTTTTAGTATGTCTGTCCGATTACGTAAGTCTCGTAATCGGTTGGCCCTGACTAGTATATTTACGCTATCTGACTGCAAAGAACAATGTAAGAAAATTTCCGTAAACACAGTTAATTAATTAAGACCCCAGCAACTATAAAAATCTACGAAACCAATGAGCACAAGAGTAACTGTTCTGTATGTGGGAGTGTGACTCAACGCCCACATCTGGCACGGTTCTTTTCCAACAAGACAAGAATTTTTAAATACCAACTATACTGACGTGACAAAGGAAAATTAGAAAACTATAATTACGCAAGAAAACCAGAATTCCACTCTAATCCAAGAACACAAGCCAGATGCTTTGTTGACTGAACCTGTAGTGACACATTATTTCAGATAGACAATTAATAAAGGAACATTATAAATTTTACCTTCATATATATTGACGAAATGCACTCATTACAATAACATCTGCTATCTCTCCCATCAAATAACTGCATAAGACATGGAACAACACTCTTTACTACAACATCTTACTCCAACTTCACGACAACCACGAGCTCTTAACACACACTGTCCTCTACGAGCTCTCTGCTAGCACTGACTGCTATGAACTCTCGACAACCACTGACTACGACGAGCTCTAAACACGCACTCTGGAGGCGGCTTAATAGTACTCTTTGGCGCACTCTCTGGCGCAGTGGCACAGTGTAGCCACCTTTCACAGGTTGCGGAAAAGGGTCAAGGTCAATTACTGTTATGCTATACAAGAACAACTTTATTCCTCAAACCAATGCACAGTTTTCTCTTTAAAACGACCAAGAACAATTCACAGCTGAGGGCCCAAGTAACTTCTCCAGAATAAATTTAAATGATTGCTTTTAAAACACTAGGATTTAGAGTAACGGCTGAAAGCCTTACTTAAGTAAAATTACAATATCTTCTCGGCTAAAGGCCGAAATAATATTTCAGATCAGCTAAGGAAATTCTTTAAAAGCCAAGCATTTACAAATTCCGGCTAAAGACCATATTAAGGAAAATTCAGGTTAATTCTTCGGCTGAAAGCCCAATTAAACAAATTATCTTTACATAATAAAAGAGAGAGCCCTTAAAGATAAGCCGTTACACAGTACAACAGAAAAACGTCTTAATAAAACTTGAAATATCTTGTCGGCTTAAGGCCCAAATAATCACTCAAGAATAATTAAAGACCACCTTAAAATAAACATTT
This sequence comes from Schistocerca piceifrons, assembly GCF_021461385.2. Lineage (NCBI taxonomy): Eukaryota > Metazoa > Arthropoda > Insecta > Orthoptera > Acrididae > Schistocerca > Schistocerca piceifrons. Next base: position 155,934,669 of record NC_060144.1, on the reverse strand, counting down.
ACAGAACACTGCTGAAGGATGTTTAAAGAACTCAAGATGACTAATGTGAACCCTACAGACAAGGATTAACATATTGAAGCCACAGATTCTGAAACAAACAAGGCTGAAGGCCTAAATACAGAGCAACAAGCATTTTAAATAAAACACGGCTTAAGGCCTAATCCTAAAATATTTGTCATAAAAACGGCTGAAGGCCATATGCTAAACGTAAAACAGACAGTATTAATACACGGCTGAAGGCCTGGCACAGTACCTGCGACCAAATAAAATGCCAATCACATACAACAAACAGTGGTGCTCAGAAGTGTTGCAAGGGTCGGCCTGGGGAGGAAATTGTAACAACAGTGAAGGTGACGCAGGCAGCCAAGCGTAACACTAAATAATAGGGTGGCAACACGACCTAGGGACGGCTGAAGAACCAACCAAAAACCCAGTCAATTCCCAGTGTCGCAACCGACCAACTGCCTACTCCAGTTCACAGACAGCATTCATCTGCTCATTGGAAATCACAGGAGCTACACACAGTTCCAGGTTAACACACTTGCACAAGAACTCGAACAATCGTAAAAGCAATCACTTTGGAACAACAAGGACGAATCAGTTCGACACACAGAGAGTTTCCACAAGCGGTCGGTGACCAAATACACGTCGTCCGATGAGACGACCGACCGAACGACCAACCCATGTCGTTCCCAATGAAGTTACATGTGTCGGCAACGGTCGGGTGAGTATTGGCTGTCCGAAGCTGACTGCAGCTCCAACCCGATTCAACTCGATGTCCGTTCGGAATCTGGAGACACGGCGAGCCGGGCACACTGGCTCGGGCCCAATCATGCAGAGGGAACTCTTGCCCATTGGCCATGACATCTCTGCACAAGGAAGGAACCGACCCACGTCCGGCATGATGACCAACTGACGAGGGCCAGAAACGGTCAAAGGACAAAATACACGTCGCCCAATCAAACGACCAACCGAACGACCAACCAACGGTCGTCGCGCTCAAATCTCCTTCTGTCGGACAATTCGTATGTGCCACCAGCGGTCGGTGAGCACTGGCTGTCCGCACCTCACTGGCACTCCGACTTCACTGCTGGTCCGTCCACAACTGAACTCCCGACACACGAGGACCGGAAATAGTATCTGTCGCTCCAGAGATGGTGCGACAGTGCACTTATCGATAAGCGCTACTGTTGCGACTCATGGGCAGGTAAGTCAGGAAGTTAGTGACGCCAGTAAATGGAATAAGAAAACGAGGCGGCAGTACCGTAAAAGATGACAAACAATAAACTGCATGAACTCGAGCCGCGCACGACTCAGAGACCATCTCACCTTTGCAATAAAATTAAATACAAGCAAACGCTAAAATTTGACTATATATATATAAAATATAAAAAAATAAATATAAATATATATATATATTTTTTTTTTTTTTGACGTGCCACTACGGAACGTTTTACGCTCAATTCTGCAGCCCCTAACGATGAATCAGCTTAATTATTCACATGTTAATTGCATCCAGACCAAATTAATCCACAACAATATATTAACCACTTTTGTATAATGAAATATAAAAGCAGTTTAGTGTATAATTAAATGAGTATTTGTAATGCTTATTTATTATTTAACTTTGGCGTGTCCCCTGAGATTTCTACACGTACGTCCCGGGTGATACTCAGAACAATGAGTGGACAGCGCTCAGTCAAGTAACACACTAATGAGCGATTTCAGTTGAAATGAAAATACATGGTTCAATCGACGGAACAACTACAGACTGATTTCACTCGAAAAGAAAGAATGAATAATTCAGTCAAAATACAAAACAGCAACGTACTATGTCGACTGTCTTCATTTGGTTACCCTCATACAATGGTTTCACTCGATAAAAATGAATGAGTAGTCCAACCAATATGGTTTTTCCATAGAGTGCTTTGACTCAAAAGATTGGGCGAATGGCCTGCAGTACAAATTATGCTGCAATGAGCGAATAATTCAATTCAACGGATTTGTAAACCTATAACCGAGTGAGTAGATTGGTTTCCAATCATCCGACTGAATCGATAGTTATCATTCGGTTGTTCCCATCCCTAATACGGTATGATTCAAGTTTTAGATAACGGTACTGATTTATAAGTTTCAACCTAATCGTACGCTAGCTGTACAGCATGGTGAGTCAGACACTATTCAGATCCCCACACCAGGTTAACGACAATTGTTCTTGCTCGCCGGCTACAGGAGGCCGCTTTTAGACTATTTCCCACACCTATACTGTCAAATTCAGATTAGAGGAACAACACAACACGCAACGAATTAAATAAAAAACAAACACAAGACATAGCTTACAAGATTCTCAGAACCATAACACATATAAAATGCCCTTCCACTTTGGGGCAAAAGAAAATACTACGATAGTAATGGTGTCTAGTTGCAGCTAAGAATAATTGATAAAGCCAGCACGGTAATGTGCCCATCGTTTCCAAACACTGTGATTCATTTACCTCTTCTCGTCATGACTTAAAGCTGTTTTAGACTGAAATGAATTCGTGCCACGAAACTACTCGTGGTATTAAGAGTTGATGAGTGTTACCGCCTTATCAGTACAAAATCAAAACATTGCCCGAAAAATAACATGCATGACTGTCAACGAGCTTCCACTACCTTCATCTCTTCACGTCACGGCAACAATCTTTCTCAAATTGCGACCATCTACTTGCCACGAACCCATACAGAGTAGACAGTTCTATGCGTTCGGTAACCTACATCAGGAAACAGCTGTGTCTTATCTCATAGAGAAACTCCGAAAATTTACACTGAGATGACAAAAATCATGGGATCGATATGCAGATATACATATAGTGACAGTATCGCGTACACAAGGTATAAATGGGCAATGCATTGGCGGAGCCGTCATTTGCACTTAGGTAATTCTTGTAAACAGGGTTCCAACGTCATTATGGCGGCGGGATGACAATTAATAGACATTGAACGAGGAATAATTGTTGGGAGCTAGACGCTTGGGACATTCCATTTCGGAAATCGTTAGGGAATTCAACATTCCGAAATCCACAGCAGCGTTTGCGTAAAGTTGTCAGTGCTAACAGACAAGCGACACTGCGTGAATAACCACAGAAATCAGTGTGGGATGTACGACGAACGTATCCGTTAGCACACTGTGGAGAAATGTGGCATTAATGGGTTATGGCAGTAGACGACCGACGCGAGTGCCTTTGCTAACAGCACGACATCGTCTGCAGGACCTTTCTTGGGCTCGTGACCATATCAGGTTGATCGTAGACGACTGAAAAACCGTGGCCTAGGTAGATGAGTCCCCACTTCATTTGCTAAGAGCTAAAGGTAGGTTTTGAGCGTGACACATGCCTCATGAAGCTATGGACCCAAGTTGTCAACACGGTACTGTGCAATTTGGTGGTGGCTCCATAATGATGTGGGCTGAGTTTACATGAAATGGACTGGGTTCTGTGGTCCATTTGACGCGATTACTGAATGGAAATGATTATGTTCGGCTACTTGGAGACCATTTGCAGCCATTTATGGACTTCATGTTCTCAAACAACGAAAGAATTTTTATGGATGACAATGCGCCATGTTAGCGAGCCACAGTTGATCGCGGCTGGTTTGAAGAACATTCTTGCCAATTAGAGCAAATGGTTTGGCCACCTAGATCTCCCGACATGAATCCCATTGAACATTTATGGGACATAATCGAGAGGTCAGTTCGTGCACAAAATCGTACTCTGAAAACACTTTGCAATTATGGACGGCTATTGAGGGGACTTCCGACGACTTGTTGAGTCCATGCCACGGCAACTTGCTGCACTACGCCGGGAAAAAGGAGGCCCAACACGACACTAGGAGGTGTCCCATGACTTTTGTCACCTTTGTGTATTTCTGGAAAGGAGCATTTGGTTGTACAGTCGCTCAAGTTCAAATTGACAGTTGACAAATTACTAGAAAGATATAGACCGAGTAGAAAGTTTACGATAGCAGTGTCCGTCCATGTTACGCTGAAACTGTAAACAAACTTCTTAAGAGACAGTGACTACTCCATAGATGCTGCAAAAGAAAGTACAGGGCAATAGATGTAGAGACGCTGTCAAAAGGGCATTTCGTGTGGACTTCAATGATTACAGTAGCAAACTCATATCGAAATACCTCTCACAAAATCTAAAGAAATTTCTGGTCATCTGTAAAGGCTGTCAGTGACACCAAAGTAAGTCCCCATACGCTCATGGATAACATAAGAACTGAAATTGACGGTACTAAAACAATATCAGAAAAAGCTTTTCACCATTTTGAATAGGTCCTTTTCTAAGAAACGTACAAAAAATCTGAACCAGTTTGATTTTCGCAGTACTGGACAGATGAGAAAGAGCTGAAGTCTGGAACATTAAACAAGACCCCAATAACCCATGCAATATGTATGCAGAATTTGTATATGAATTTTCTACCATTTGAATCACATTACTCAGACGATTCCTCGAACAAAATACTGGAAGCAGTTGTTGGACGGAAGCACAGGTCACACCTGCCTACGAGAAGGGTAGCAGAAGCAGTCTACAAAACTAACGTCCGATCTCATCGATCTTTATCAATTATAGAATCTTAGAAAACATTTTGAACTCGAATGTAATAAGGTATCTGGAAAAGAATGACCTCCAACAGGTCAATCAGCACGATTACCAAAAACTCGCGTTTTTCTCACACAGCACTGGAAAGTCATGGATCAGTGAAAGCACGTGAATAAAGTACTTCTTGAAGTCCGAAAAGCATTTGATCTGGCACCACACCAATATATTTCATTAACTAAAGGACAATGACATGAGGTGCCAACATTAAGTTTGTGACTGGATTGAGGTTCCTTTGATGGAGAGGGTGCAACATATTATCTTGGACAGTAAGTTATTGACAGAAGTAGAAGTAAGTTCTGGCGTGCCCTAGGGAAGCGTAATGGAGTTCTTAAATTAGGTACAACCTCAAGCTTTTCCCAGGCGATACATTTACATATGATGAAGCATTATCTGGAAAAAAGCTGTCCAAAAATTCGGGTAGATCTTGATAATACTTCAAAGAGGGACAAAGATCGTCAAATTTCTTTAAATTTACAGGAATGTTAAACTGTGCACTTCACAAAACACATAAAAGCAGCTTCCTATGACTACTATATCAGTGAGTAATGATTTGAATCAGTCAACTCAAAGAAACACATGTATGTAATAATTTGTATGAATGTGAGATGGAATGCTCACATAGGCTAAGTCGCAGGTAAAGCCGGTGGCATACTTCGATTCCTTGGCACCGTAGTGGGAAAACGCAATCGCTACATACAGGAGACTAATTACAAAACATCGGTAAATCTAATCCTACAACACTGATCAGATTTATGGGACCCATACCAAGTAGGACTGATAAGAGATGTTGAACGTACACGTTCACAGGTTTGCCTGACTGACGGAAAAGCGTCATAGAAATGATGAGGACTTGGGTTATCAGGCACTTGAAGATAAACTCCAGCTGTACTGCAAAATCCTTGTTACGAAGTTTCAGTACCCAGTGTCAAATAGAGGATCTAGTAATATGTTTCATAAGTCTACGTATCTTTCCATCAGCGAAAGTAATGAAAACATGAAACTTCTTTATTTAAATTCTGAAACTGCTGAGTGAAACTGAGCCTATTTTCTCTTTAATTATTCTTATCATTTCAACACTGACCCGCAATATATTAGCACACCGCAATCTGATTGCTCAAAAATGATAACCTGACGTCAAATAATTAGTACAAAAGAATGGCCCTGAATTAGTAGAAATCCTAACAATAACCTATACATTTCATAAGTCACGTACCTCACAGAGAACCTTCATTACACGAACTACAGCAATGCCGCAAGCACCAGTACTGACAGCTCAATAAAAGATTCTAACTACTGTAGGCTCCAACTACTAATAGGTATGTGGTTAGCAAAGGAAAGATTTTGTTGCACATCAAACAATGTATTTACCTTAATAGTGTGACAACCATTTCAAAAATTCTATAATCATCCGTGATATCCAGTTCCAAAAATTATATAATCATGAAAAATATTGTCTCCAAGTCGGACACGTCCAGATAGTCCGCTCGCGCTAATACTGCAAACCTCCAACACTGCTAATTATTAACCTCTAACCTCCATCACTGCTGACTACTCATTCCCAACTTCCATCACCGCTGGCTCTACACCTCCAACTGTTGGTCCGACCAGCCACAGAGTCTCTTACAGAGTGCGCACAGCGCTGTCAGAGTTATTAATGCAGATCGCTACGTAGCGATGCCAACATAAAAACACATAAACATCCTACTTACAAACATTCTTGTGGCATCCTGTCCATTCGTGTAATACAGGATGCCTAGGAAGCTGCTTTTTCGGATAGCTGAACAACATTCAAGTAAATCCTATTAATGGAGTTTATTACAGTAAATTAAAATGACAATACTTAACTTTGTCTTTTTACAAGGAAGTGTCGCAAGCAATTGTCGGCATGCGAATAATCAATGTCCTTCGATATACGCAATTTTCATGCAAGCAATACACTACTGGCCATTACAATTGCTACACCAAGAAGAAATGGAGATGACAAACGGGTATCCATTGGACAAATATATTATACTAGAACTGACATGTGATTACATTTTCACGCAATTTGGGTACATAGATCCTGAGAAATCAGTACCCAGAACAACCATCTCTGGCCGTAATGCCGGCCAGAGTGGCCGAGCGGTTCTAGGCACTTCAGTCTGGGATCGCGCGACCGCTACGGTCGCAGGTTCGAATCCTGCCCCGGGCATGGATGTGTGTGATGTCCTTAGGTTAGTTAGGTTTAAGTAGTTCTAAGTTCTAGGTGACTGATGACCTCAGAAGTTACGTCCCATAGTCCTCAGAGCCATTTCAACCATTTCTGGCCGTAATAACGGCCTTGATACGCCTGGGCATTGAGTTAAACAGAGCTTGGATGGCGTGTACAAGTACAGCTGCCCATGCAGCTTCAACCGGATACCACAGTTCATCAAGAGAAGTGACTGACGTATTGTGACGAGCCAGTTGTTCGGCCACCATTGACCAGACGTTTTCAATTGGTGAGAAATCTGGAGAATGTGCTGGCCAGGGCAACAGTCGAACATTTTCTGTATCCAGAAAGGCCCGTACAGGACAACATGCGCTCGTGCATTATCCTGCTGAAATGTAGGGTTTCGCAGGGATCGAATGAAGGGTAGAGCCACGGTTCGTAACACATCTGAAACGTAACGTCCACTGTTCAAAGTGCCGTCAATACGAACAAGAGGTGACCGAGACGTGTAACCAGTGGACCCCATACCATCACGCCGTGTGATACGCCAGTATTACGATGACACGCTTCCAATGTGCGTTCACCGCGATGTCGCCAAACACGGGTGCGACTATCATGACGCTGTAAACAGAACCTGGATTCATCCGAAAAAATGACATTCGTGCTGATAGTCCATGCTGTTGCAAACGTCGTCGAACTGTTCATGCAGATGGTTGTTGTCTTGCAAACGTCCCCATTTGTTGAGTCAGAGATCGAGACGTCGCTGCACGATCCGTTACAGCCATGTGCATAAGATGCCTGTCAACTCGACTGCTAGTGATACGAGGTCGTTGGGATCCAGCACGGCGTTCCGTATTACCCTCCTGAACCCGCCGATTCCATATTCTGCTAACAGTCATTGGATCTCGACCAACGCGAGCAGCAATGGCGCGATACGATAAACCACAATCGCGACAGGCTACAATCCGACCTTTATCAAAGTCGGAAACCTGATGGTACTTATTTCTCCTCCTTACACGAGGCATCACAAAACGATGCACCAGGCAACGCCGGTCAACTGCTGTTTGTGTATGAGAAATCGGTTGGAAACTTTCCTCATGTCAGCACGTTGTAGGTGTCGCCACCGGCGCCAACCTCGTGTGAATGATCTGAAAAGCTAATCATTTGCATATCACAGCATCTTCTTCCTGTCGATTAAATTTCGCGTCTGTAGCACGTCATCTTCGTGGTGTAGCAATTTTAATGGCCAGTAGTGTAGATCACAAGTCGCGGCTAAAGAGTTACGATGACGGCTCGTCTTCTAGTGCCCGTCTTCTAGTGCGGGTCTTCAAGTGCGACCGAGGCTAGCTGGAGCGGTGTTTATATTCTCTTCGTATGGGGGCCCCTCCTGTCGTGGTGTCGTCGTAGACAGAGTTCTATTGGCTGACCTCGTCTCAAAGCCTTTTCTGCTGTATCGTTCAGGCCGACTTGCCGGCGCTTGATGTTACACCGGAACAATTCTTCCCGCGCTCCATACGCGAGTGGAACGGGAAGAAACCCCAACATGTGATGCCATGTACTCTCTGGGGTATCCTCAACACTACGGTTTGCTGAGTATGTAAGCAGATGAACGGGGAGTGGACAAAAATGTGGAAAGACCAGAAACAACGGTGTAGGAAACCCGTTCGCGTTCAACACAGTTTACAGTCGTCTCGGAATAGATAAATACAGGTCCTGTACGGTTTCCAAGAGAATCTTACACTGTTCTTCCCGCAAAATAGTGACAGGTTCTGGTGACGATGATGGAGGTGGGTAGCCATGACGTACCATTCTCAACAACATTTAGACGTGGTTACTTTGGTGAACAGGAAGTTGCGACAGTGGAGGTGGGTAGCCATCACGTACCATTCTCAACAACATTTAGACGTGGTTACTTTGGTGAACAGGAAGATGCGACAGTGGAGGTGGGTAGCCATCACGTACCATTCTCAACAACATTTAGACGTGGTTACTTTGTTAAACAGGAAGATGCGACAGTGGAGGTGGGTAGCCATCACGTACCATTCTCAACAACATTTAGACGTGGTTACTTTGATGAACAGCAGGATACGACAGTTCATACTCTTGCTCACAAAACCAAGCGTGGACAGTTCTAGGTGTGTGAACAGGAGCCCTGTCCTCTTGTAAAACAGCATCGTCATTCGGAAACAATCCGTGAACTATAGGACGCAGCTGATCAGCCAAAATGGTCACACAATCTTTGGCAGTAATGCGAACTTGTAAGAGTAAACATGGGCTCAATGGAATACCACGATATTGCTGCCCAATTCATCACAGAATCCCAGCCATGTTTCACCAATGAGACTAAGTTCAGCCGAAGCTGGAAACAGTGTGAAACAAGAATCATCTGACCAAGTGACATTCTCCCATTCCTCCATGGTCCAGGTTTCACGGCATCGGCACCACGTTTTCCTGTTACGGAATTTGCATGAGTGGTTTTATAATTCCAGATCGCTCAGCACTTCCCTACTTCTGGAGCTACCTTCGTGTGGCTCTGCTACTAACAGAATTCACAAGTGTGACATTCACTTCTGCACTTACTTTTGCGCCTTTCGCCCTCTTACTTTATTTTTTTTTTTATTTAGCCGTCAAGTTCCGTAGGACCAAATTGTGGATCAAATCTCCAAGGTCATGGAGCGTGTCTGTTCATGAAATTACACCATAAAAGTAATAACAGATGAAATGAAAAGTTTATGAACCCAAACAAAGACAAGCCATAAGTTTATGTAAAGGCAGTCAACAATATGACACAGGAATCAGCTTAATTTTTCAAGGAACTCCACGACAGACTAGAAGGAGTGACCCATAAAGAAAGTCTTCAGTTTCGATTTGAAAGGGTGTGGATTACTGCTGAGATTTTTGAATAATTGTGGTAGCTTATTAAAAATTGATGCAGCAAGAGTTAAGGAAGTCCGATCTAAATGCAGGTTTGATTTCTGCCGAGTATTAACTGAGTGAAAGCTGTTTATTCTTGGCAATAAGCTGATATTGTTAACAAAAAACGACAGTAAAGAATATATGTATTGAGAGGCCAATGTCATAATACCCAGAGTAGTGAACAGAGGTCGACAAGAGGTTTACGAACTTACACCACTTACTGCCCGAGCTGCCCGTTTCTCAGCCAAAAATATCCATTTAGAATGGGAAGAGTTACCCGAAAATATAATAACATACGGCATAAGCGAATGAAAATAAGCAAAGTAGACCGATTTTCGTGTTGAGCGATCACTTACTTCAGATACCGTTCGAATAGTAAAAATGGCAGCATTAAGTCTTTGAAAAAGATCCTGAACGTGAGCTTTCCACGACAGTTTACCATCTATCTGAACACCTAGAAACCTGAACTGTTCAGTTTCACTAATCATATGTCCATTCTGTGAATTAAAACGTCGGGTTTTGTTGAACAGTGTGTTAGAAACTGTAAAAACTGAGTCTTACTGAGATTAAGCGTCAGTTTATTTTCTACAGGCCATGAACTTATGTCATGAACTGCACTGTTTACAACCGAGCCAATGTTGCACACGTCATCCTTTACTACCAAGCTAGTATCATCAGCAAACAGAAATATTTTAGATTTATCCGTAATACTAGAGAGCATATAATTTATGTAAATAGGGAAGAGGACTGGCCCATCTCTCATCCCTGGGGCACCCCCACTTGACCGTACCCCACTCAGACCCCACATCACAGACATTATCAACATTGTGAATAATGGCCTTTTGCTGTCTGTTCCTAAAGTAACAGGTGAACCAATTGTGGGCTACTCCCCGTATTCCGTAATGGTCCAACTTCTGGAGCAATATTTTGTGTTCAACACGATCAAACGCCTTAGTTAAATAAAAAATATGCCTTGCGATCGAAACCTTTTGTTTAACCCATCTAGTACCTCACAGAGAAAAAAGAATAGAGTATTTTTAGTTGCTAAACGGATTCTAAAGCCGAACTGTAGATTTGATAGCAAATTATGTGGTATAAAATGGTCAATTATCCTTACACACACAGCCTTTTCAACAAACACTGATGGCATAGAAATACGTCTAAAATTGTCTACATTATCCCTTTCTACCTTTTTATAAAGCGGTTTTACTACTGAGTGCTTTAATCGTTGAGGAGACTGACCATTCCTAAAGGAAAAATTACAAATATGGCTAAGAAGAGGGCTAACATGTGGAGCACAGTACTTTTAATATTCTGCTAGACACTCCATCATATCCATGAGAGTCTTTGGTCTTCAGTCATTTAATTATTGGCTCAATCTCACCCTTGTCAGTATCACAGTGGAGTATTTCAGACATCGGTCTCGGAAAGACATTATCCAAGAGAGTTATACGATTTTCTGTAGAAACTAACTTTTTATATAATTCACCAGCATTGCTCAGAAAATGATTGTTTTTCGTCATAATCCTTTTCAATGACCGTGTGTCACGATCACTCAGCGCACACTTCGTCTGCGTTCTGCCTGAGGGGATGACGTTTTTTCGCTTTCCCTGTGTGCGATATACATCTTCGATACGGAAGGCCTACCTCTTGAAAAAACAAAACAATTTAGCTACCTTATTTACGAAACCACCCACCATAAGAGCGTGAACGGTTTCCCCACATTCGAATGTACTGAGCTCCGATACAACGCACTCACAACAGCACAGAACACTGTTCTGGTAACAACTGATTCTCGCCGGCCGGTGTGGCCGTGCGGTCTAGGCGCTTCAGTCTGGAACCGCGAGACCGCTCCGGTCGCAGGTTCGAATCCTGCCTCGGGCATGGATGTGTGTGATGTCCTTAGGTTAGTTAGGTTTAAGTAGTTCTAAGTTCTAGGGGACTTATGACCACAGATGTTAAGTCCCATAGTGCTCAGAGCCATTGAAACCATTTGAACTGATTCTCGCAACATGCTGCGAACATTGCGCACATACCGTTAATGGTCGAACAGCGCAACCTGAATGGATCCTTGCTATCATCTGGAGTTATGTTCAAGCATGTATTTCTTACGGTGTTTCCCTGTCTTTCGTCCACCCCGTTCAAATGTAAAACCCTAATACAAGGTTCAAATGGCTCTGAGCACTATGGGACTTAACTGCTGTGGTCATCAGTCCCCTAGAACTTAGAACTACTTAAACCTAACTAACCTAAAGACATCACACACATCCATTCCCGAGGCAGGATTCGAACCTGCGACCATAGCGGTCACGCGGTTCCAGACTGAAGCGCCTTTAACCGCACGGCCACACCGGACGGCAAACCCTAATACAGTTATTAATTCTAATGTGAACACCACGACCCGTTTTAACAGGTGTTCATGGGACTTACTGAGGTAAAGTTTATCAAGTGTCTGTACCGTGTCGATGATTGTGATGAGTGCTTGTTTACGGTAAAGTGCAATAATACTGTACTTCTTATTGCTATTGTGGACTCGAAAAGACGGGGAAATATAAAACCTTGCATCGCTCTTAGCTTCCTCCTCCGGAATAACAGCGAGATATTTAATGATCCCTCCCTCCATGTAACACATCTGAGAAGTTTTGCAGCATCCCACGGAACTGACTCATTCTATCTGATTGCTCTCCTCCCCTTAACGATCCGCTTATGGCGATAAAACTTTCTTCCAGTGTTCGGATTTGGTACGATAACCTGCCGGACGAGCTGACTGTGAAATTTTAGATACCCTAGCAACAGCTTCAGAAGTCATCTACATCTACATGACTGCTTTGCAGTTCACAATTACGGGCCTCACAGAGGGTTTGTAACGTCTACGCTCGGGCGTACGTTAACTCTTTAAAGCCTGTACTATGATAAGTTGACGGGCTTCACCCTATAAGAAAGGATTTTAGTAAATATGTTGACCGCGTGTACCTGAATGGAGGCAAATTCAGACTTACGCCCACTCAGTAACAACAATGATACGTCAAGCAAGTCTAAAGTGCAACTACACGTTAGGACGGGCAAGAAACATACACAGCAGATGCTACCAATTGTTAATAATACGGTCGCCAGCCTAATTAGGCATTAAGTGAGTTTTTTTTTCTTGTACAAGTGGATGTACGTACAAGCATAACAACTCGTAGTAATACTGCATTATATGGTAAATTTTAGAACCAGAAAAATCTACTGAACTAATATTTTCCCTTTCTGTACTAATTTGGACAAGCTGTAAATACACAACATTACACTATAATGATTACTACAAACTGCGTTTTGTCTATTGATCTGACTGAAATCGGGCATAAGTTACCCTAGAAATAGCACTTTTGAAATACACAAACAAAGTCAATTTTAATAAGGGTAAAACACTGATAAATTTAGGTTTTATATTAACTTTAGCTTTGCAAGTCAAATCAGTTCAGTACACTCCAGCATTTAAATGAATAGAAAAGAAAAGAGTGGAAGGGGGGGGGGGGGGGGAACCTGAAACTGTTATGATCACTGTGTTGCAACTATTAACTATTGGAAACATTAATCACTCAAGATTTACAAAATATGAGTTACTACTCTTTTTGTCTTATTACTTCCTCATTTAACTACCATTATTTTTGTCTCAAATTAATTAAGCTTCATTACTAAACCAGTTCCAAAATTAACTTCCAACTTTGTCAGACCTTTGTTCTTTGCTTATATTTTCATTAACAATAAAGCTCTTTAAAATTCATTCTAGTATAAAAAGGTCTGCAGGAAATTCTTATTAACATAAACTTTAAATCTTCATTTCGGGGCACTCGGATTGCACAACATGTGGAAAGGACCCTGTCTAGGTTAGTGATAAGGATAATTAATTGATAGGACAATTCTGGTAAAAGTTAAGTTGTTATTGAACAGTCCGGAACAAAATTAACACTGGTCCACACGAATACAATTCTAAAGATTCAACCTGTTCGTGTCGATGCGGCGGTTGGCGGGCGGCGAGATGGCGAGGCGCACAGCACACCTACAATCACAGTTATGGTTCTTACTGTATCGGCACTTTGCTTCTTCTTAGCGTCGCAGTCCTTTTCAATTCAGTGCCTATAGAAGATAGCCATGCTGTGTAGTCGTCGGAAACGGCACATCCGAGGCTCAATGGAACCACTTTTTCCAGGATAGCCTCCTCGATCCGGAACGTGTTCCTCAGACCGATTCCCAACTCCGACTGTATTGCTGAGCCCATTATGCCGTGCCGCGCCCGTGTGCATTTTCCCGCGCTCGTCTGCCATCCACCCATTACCGCTCCCCTACAGATAGGGTATTCACCAAAGGTTTTACATTCCACATATCCTAATACATTGCCTACGTATGGACCAGGCGCACAATTACAATTTTAAACATGTTACAATAGATTCAACACGTGTTACACTTCAATTCTGTTATAGCATTTCTTGAAATTTGACATAAATATTAATATTCACATCGAAAGTTGCTTACATTTTCTTTAACATAATGACACGAAAAGAAAAAGAAATGAAATCAAAACATTGCTTACATTAATTCATCAAAAATCAGAAGAAAAATTATTATATGTACAGTTGTTGTTGTTACACATGCCCCTGTTTCCAATAAATTTTACTAAGTATAAATTTAATGGGAACACTAAATTTTACATTTATACAGTGGTTCTGAATCTTTATGTGAATGTCCAAAAAAAATTTATACCACATACTTTCTTTTCACTCACATTATATAGGTCTATACTTTTTAACATATCAAGAACATTTACTTGTTATTTACTTAAGAGCCTTTTTCACAGTCAAACCTCCCATCACAATGCAAATATCTGTATACACTATAAGACAATTTATTGCTGCTTGCATTGAATGGCAGTCCATTTCCTTACTTACTAAAAAAGACAAACACACACAATAATATTCAGAAAATTTACTACACATATTTGCTGTCTATTATTCAGATTTGGGCAGTTCTTTTCACCTCATTTTATCACATCACCTGTATCACACTTACAATTCTCCATTGATTATTTATCTGCCATCATTGGTGTTTGCCAGTCCTTTATATTATGACTCATATACTGTCCACTTTGGTTTTTGGCATTTACCCTTTCCTTTTCAGTCCTTTTCTCCATACATTCTTACATTTATAGTGCATTTGGTAATCTGAAACTCACATAACTACATTAGCACACTGTCAATGGTATACATACATTTACAAAGATTTGTTACATTTGGAATAAAATAGTTTTAGCATAGGATACAGCACATTTACCGCAAATTATTTTCTGAGTGTACTTATGTCACTCACTCCTAGGACCATACAGTTTCAGGTCCACAACATTTCTTACACCTAAAGGTTTCTTGGATTTTGGGTAGATCAGGTAGTAAGCATTATCGTGTGGAATGTTCTGTATTATGTATGGCCCATTATAAATATATTTAAATTTGGAAATTTCATGGTTCAGTTCACTAGACTTTTCATGGGTTTTTAAAAGAACATAATCCCCAATTTTAAATTTTGAAACTTTCAGATTTTTATCGTGTCTTTTAGATCTAGATTCAGCTTTTTGCTTTGCCCTTTTTCTTACTAATTCTTTCCCTTGACTCAACCCCAAACTTGTACAAGGTGGAAACTCTAGTTTTTCCTCAATTAAACTTTTACTTCTGCTGCCTAACAAAATTTCTTCCGGTGGGAATCCAGTAGTTTCATGATGTAATGTGTTCATGACAGTCTCAAAGTCCGATATAAACTTGCCCCAGACCCTATGGTTATGACTGCAGTACGTTCTACATAATCTTCCGATTTCTCGCATGTACCTTTCAACCAGGTTGCTAGCAGGATGATAGGCTGCGATATATTTAACCTCTACTTCATTTTGCTCCATCCCTTCTTTCCAAATTTTGGATATGAACTGGGGACCATTGTCAGATAGTACAGCCTTGGGTTTTCCAATGGTTCTGAAGTATTCAACCATCCTACTAAATACAGCTTTTGCTGTTGCTTTTTTCAAGGGGTATAATTTCACAAATTTTGAGAATACTTCCAAAATTACTAAAATGTATGCACAATTTCCCGAAGTCTTTGGGAGGGGACCATATAAATCTACCGATAATAAGTCTAGGGTGTCTTCAGGTAATGTACTTTGCAATGGACCCCTACTAGTTTTGTTCGGTACTTTGGCCTTTTGACAGACATCACACGACTTAACCCGTTCCTTTACCTTCTTACTGATACTACCAGCAATCACTACTACATTATTCAATTTATCCATACATTTCTTCGGCCCACTATGCCCCAATGCTAAATGAAAATAATCTATGACATCAGTATCAAACTGGTGTGGCCAACATACTCTCCATTCCTCAGTGACTAAATCTTTCCTCCTATATAAAATGCCTTTAAAAATTTTGTAATATTTCTTAATTTGAGGATACTGCACACTGTCAAAATTTACCTTCACAGATTCCCATGTCGGATCCTCATTCTGATGGTATCTCATATTTTTACATATTTGCTCAATTTTCCTTTTTCCTGAAACCTTTTTCATATACCTGATCTGAAAAGTACCCTCTTCACCATTTTCATTGGGCAACTTCACTCATACCATTAGGCAATCGAGATAAAACATCTGCCACATAATTCTCAGTACCCTTAACATAGCAAATATCGTAATCAAATTGTTGCAGGTACAAAGCCCAACGAGCCTATCATTAAGTAAACGACAATCTTTAAGAAAAGTTAAAGCTTTGTGGTCAGTATGTATGATGAGCTCATGGCCCCACAGATAATTTCTGAACTTCTTTAACCCCCATATAATGGCTAAAGCTTCCTTTTCCGAAATAGTGTAGTTTCTCTCGTATTTTGTTAGAGTCCTACTTGCAAATGCGATAGTCCTGTGTTCGATTTCTTTGCCCTCGCAGATTTCTTGGAAAACTTCTATACCAATTCCATAAGCACTGCTCTGCTGTCAGTACTCATATGGAAAGGTTTTGACAGTATGGGGTGATGCAAAATATTATCATTCAAAAGTTCTTTTTAATTTTTCGAAATCTCTCATACACCCTTCAGTCCACACAAAAGCACTATTTTTCTTAAGTAGGTTATTCAAATGAGGACTATTAAAAACTTGCCCCTTGACGTATTTTCTATAGAACCCACATAAACCTAAAAAGGCTTTCAACTGTTTTCTATTTCTAGTAGCTGGACACCCTGCTATTGCACTTAACTTTTCCGGGTCCTTGCCAATACCGGTCGTAGTAATAATGTGCCCCAGAAACTTTATTTCCGACTTCACAAATTCACATTTCTTCCACTTAAGTGTCATGCCCCCTGCATGTAGAGCAATAAAAACTTTCTGCAATAATTCACAATGCTCTTGCCATTCTTCTGTAGCAATCACTAAATCATCTACATAAATGGTTAGCTGGGAACTCAATTCTCTCCCTAATACAATGTCCAGTGCCCTAATAAATACTGCCACAGAAGTGCTAAGCCCAAATGGCACTACTTTATACTGACAGCATTTCCCGGCGAATAGAAAAGCGGTATATTTACGGGATTCTTTACTCAATGGGATTTGCCAGTATCCGGCGGTCATATCCAGACTGGTTAAATACTTCACGTTATAAAAATTTTGGAGCATTTCGCCCAGATTTTCAGGTCTGTCTATTTCCTTCTTTACAATTTTGTTCAAAGTTCTGGCGTCGATAACTACTCTCACTCCCCCATCCCTTTTGTTCACGATGATAAGGGGACTATTATATTCGCTGCTACTCCGTTCGATTACACCCCATTCTATCATTTTATCTATTTCCACTTGAACAGCCTGCCTCTTTGATATGGGTATCGAAACGGTCTTACAAAAAAAGGTTTATGCTCTATTGTCTCAATCTGGTATTCAAAGTTCTTAACTAGGCCAGGTTTGTCCGAAAATACGGTGCTATTACTTTCTAAAATACCAAGCAATTCTGTTTTCTGATCAGGAGATACCTCCTTCAAATTTTCCACAATTTCTTTAAAATTATGCCCCTGCTTGTCACTCTCATCTATTAACCTCTGGACATGGTACACCTCATACTTGTTTGTCAAACCATCATTCCCTTGGTCGATCTCCAACAATAAAGAATCAATTTCTGAATCGAACACCTTCCCATTTTCCTCAAATTTTAATTCCAAATTTCTAGATGCATTATTAATTTTGATCACTTCCTGGCTACAATCAATAATAACCTTTTCTTTATCTAACCAATCTATTCCCAAAATCATTTCAGTACTCAAGTCTGGCACAACCAAAAAGTCGTGTTCAAACTTTTGTCCTTTTATACTAAATTCAACCAAAACCTGGTTCTTTACCGGCTTGCTAGTCTTGCCAGTAGCACCAACAATTTTTACACCCGTCATTGACATAATTACTAGGCCAGGCTTATCACAAATGTGTTCGAAAAACGACTGGGAGATTGCGCTTATCTGAGATCCAGTATCAAGAAGTACTTGCAATTTCACATTATAAATTTCAACTGGTATTACAGTTTGTTTAACCGTCGAATGTTTTTCATTGTTGTGGTCTTCCCTAAGCAAATCCGGGTCGACGATAACATCGTCCCAAGATATGCTTTTAACATTCACCTCACCTATATCTGGCGGTTTCTTTGGTTCCGGGAGTTCAAAGTCATTAATTACTTGAACTCTTTGTAAAATAGGTCCTGAGTCGTCAGGTGGCTCTTTCTTTCTTTGTTCGGTCTCAACATCTGGATTTTGTTTTGAAACTTCGTCATCATTAGGTACAATATCACAATTAGCTGCATCCCCATTATTTTCACCAGTACCGAAATATTCGCCATCTGAACTATCGTCCGAATCCGACCATTCTGGATCGCTTTCAGGTTCTAACATAAAAGCTTTTCTGAGACAGGCACTAAGTTCTTCCTCTGCGTTTTCGTCAGGTTTAGATTTTAACTCAGTATCCTCTTTCGGCAAAACGTCCTCATTATCAGCTTTACTCACATCTACTGTTAATTCATATTTCGTGTAATCCTCGTGGACTTCAATTACTTTTAGGTAATTATCTGCCCCTTCTCCACGGAGCCTTTCGGTAGCAGCTAGTACTGTTGGCGGATCATTAACAGAAGTTACTTCCTCGTCAATGCTAAGGATTTCGTCCTCCAATTCCTTCCTATTTTTCACCTTCGTCCTATCGGCAGCACGCGTACTTTGCGCGGCGCTATTTACTCTCTCCTCCTTAAATTCGGGCCACGTCACCTTATCGACGACCCTTCTATCTCCTTTTCCACTAACTAATTTCTTTGCCTCATACTCCTTCTTAAAAGCCTCCCACTCACATTGCTTTAGGCCCTTGTACAGATCGTCGATCTGCACACGCCAATTATTTACTTCCGCTAATTCATTCTCGCCTTTTACTTCATTGCAAACACTGCTAACCACACCTCTCTGTGTATTCACAGTTTCATCTATTATTTCCTTCGCCACGGAATTATCACTCGTAATATATTCATCAGCTCTTACGGCTATGTTCGTATCTAATGCTGCCGCATTGCTAGCGGCTTCTCTCTGAACAGCTGTTCTTCTAGGCTGGGCCGTTGCACTCTGCTGCTCCACTCGCCTGTTAACATGTAACGCTCTGCGCGGCGGAGATGACTCATTCTGGCTCGCACCTGACGCTTGTTTCGCAACAACACGTTGCGTCGTTCCACGCCTGTCTCTAACCTGTCTCATAATACTACTGTCAGTTCGGTAACTTTTCTTAAATCGGCGCCGGTATATATTGTCCGCTTCCGTTTGGCCCGCAACGTTCGCGGAAATCAGTTTCCCGCGTCGTTATTATTTTGCGCGGTGTATCCTCTACCGCGACCTGGATAACTTCCTCTTCCTCTGCCTCTACCTCTACCTCTCTGTATCATATTGACGCGAAACCCTTCGCCGTCATTTCTTTCGTCATTATTACGGTTATTTTGATTACCAAAATTTTGATAATTGGCACGACTTTCGCGCCAATGATCTTCGTCTTCGACCCTTTCGAGAAATGCTTGGAAGCTGCGATGAATGCTTCCCACGTATCTCTTTGAGTCTTCTGGAAGCTTTTTATATAGTTCCCAGATGATTTCTGAATCAGATCTTCTTCCTCTTAAATGCGTCAACTTCCTGTACCAATATTCGCAGAAATCTTTCAAAGAATTCCTGCCCCTGTTATCATGAAGCTTGGCCATGATAAACTCGCGCCATAAATGATCCTGTTTTTGTTCGGACCAAAATTCTTCTGTAAACCTTTGCTTGAATTCTTCGAACGTCATTTGTTCGGTATTCAAATTAATTCCCCAGCGCTTAGCGTCACCTGCTAAGGCACTAATAACTAGGTTAATCTTTTCCTGATCAGACAAGTGTTCAGGAAATATCCTCTCGCAATTTCTGATGAAATCTAACGGATGCCATCGGTTATGTTTCTTGACGGTATCGAAGTGTTCCTCACCTTCTAATAGCTTCGTAATTGGTGTGCCATTACAGACAACACCAGGTCTATCTTTAATTTTACTCTCAAGATCGAAAATTTTGCCTTGAATTTTCGAAGCATTTTGTTCACATTTTTGTACACATCCGGTAACTTTCTCACCTAAATCTCTTTCAGTGTCTGAAACTGCCCTTTTCAACTGTGAGATTCCGTGTTGACATTCGTTTACGATTTCAGTTCTAAGACCGAAAACTTTTTCGTCTATTTTTGTTTCAACCAGAGGCTCTACTTTCTCTTGGATGTTGAGAATTTCAACATCAAACCTACTGTTAATGTTGTCAATTTCCCCCTGCATAGTATCCATATTTTTGTTAATGGCGTCAATTTCAAATTTCATAGTATTTACCACAGAACTTAAATTACCCACTTTTTGTTCTACATGTTCTATTTGTTTACTAATTTTAATTCCTTACTCTTCGACCTGTGCTTTAAGCTGATCATTCTGTGTTTTGAGCTGATGGCTCTGTGTTTTAAGCTGCTCGTCAACGTGTGTTTTAAGCTGATTATTCTGCCCTGAAATTTGTTTGGTTAATTGTTCAAATAAATCGTTCATGCTTAAAATTTTCACACTGTTTTGTTCTACTGAATCGGTGTATTCTGATCCTACTTCAGAAGTTTCTTTCGGTTCTTTCTTTATCTGTGGTGAATCAAACATGTCAGTGGATTCATTCGCATACCCACTATCATCTACAAAGCCACCCTCTACTTCCTGTTTTATCCCTTGCTGTGTTCGTGACGATCTCGACATTTCAATCTGTTCGTTAACGTGTTCATGATATTGTATGTACGCCAATTGTCTTCCGCTAACGCCATTTGTTATCTGGCAGCGTAAACTCCTGCTACTGCCAGCCGCATTTTCCATTACGCTCGGCACATCTACCGTGTCTACGTTCCTGTCCATACTGAATGCCAATTACACCTCTCCACTGTACCTGACGTTCACTGCTATTTACTTTACTGACTATTATTGCAATTCGAGCCGCTGAACATCCACTGTTCGGTATTCACTTTAATTTGTGACCGACAACAACTGGATGTCCTGTCACCGGGAAGCCAACGGGCTTCGCCTTATAAGAAAGGATGTTAGTAAATATGTTGACCGCGTGTACCTGAATGGAGGCAAATTCAGACTTACGCCCACTCAGTAACAACAATGATACGTCAAGCAAGTCTAAAGTGCAACTACACGTTAGGACGGGCAAGAAACATACACAGCAGATGCTACCAATTGTTAATAATACGGTCGCCAGCCTAATTAGGCATTAAGTGAGTTTTTTTTTTCTTGTACAAGTGGATGTACGTACAAGCATAACAACTCGTAGTAATACTGCATTATATGGTAAATTTTAGAACCAGAAAAATCTACTGAACTAATATTTTCCCTTTCTGTACTAATTTGGACAAGCTGTAAATACACAACATTACACTATAATGATTACTACAAACTGCGTTTTGTCTATTGATCTGACTGAAATCGGGCATAGGTTACCCTAGAAATAGCACTTTTGAAATACACAAACAAAGTCAATTTTAATAAGGGTAAAACACTGATAAATTTAGGTTTTATATTAACTTTAGCTTTGCAAGTCAAATCAGTTCAGTACACTCCAGCATTTAAATGAATAGAAAAGAAAAGAGTGGACGGGGGGGGGGGGGGGGGGAACCCTGAAACTGTTATGATCACTGTGTTGCAACAATTAACTATTGGAAACATTAATCACTCAAGATTTACAAAATATGAGTTACTACTCTTTTTGTCTTATTACTTCCTCATTTAACTACCATCATTTTTGTCTCAAATTAATTAAGCTTCATTACTAAACCAGTTCCAAAATTAACTTCCAACTTTGTCAGACCTTTGTTCTTTGCTTATATTTTCATTAACAATAAAGCTCCTTAAAATTCATTCTAGTATAAAAAGGTCTGCAGGAAATTCTTATTAACATAAACTTTAAATCTTCATTTCGGGGCACTCGGATTGCACAACATGTGGAAAGGACCCTGTCTAGGTTAGTGATAAGATAGCCATGCTGTGTAGTAGTCGGAAACGGCACATCCGAGGCTCAATGGAACTACTTTTTCCAGGATAGCCTCCTCGATCCGGAACGTGTTCCTCAGACCGATGCCCAACTCCGACTGTATTGCTGAGCCCGTTATGCCGTGCCGCGCCCGTGTGCATTTTCCCGCGCTCTTCTGCCATCCACCCTTTACCGCTCCCCTACAGATAGGGTATTCACCAAAGGTTTTACATTCCACATATCCTAATACATTGCCTACGTATGGACCAGGCGCACAATTACAATTTTAAACATGTTACAATAGATTCAACATGTGTTACACTTCAATTCTGTTATAGCATTTCTTGAAATTTGACATAAATATTAATATTCACATCGAAAGTTGCTTACATTTTCTTTAACATAATGACACGAAAAGAAAAAGAAATGAAATCAAAACATTGCTTACATTAATTCATCAAAAATCAGAAGAAAAATTATTATATGTACAGTTGTTGTTGTTACAGGTTCACCGGACAATCTTAAAGCTACTTCTCTACCGTTCCACTCTCGAACAGCTCTCTGGAAAAACGAACTTAAATATTTCGGTGTGAACTCTGATTTCTCTTATTTTGTTACAATTTTCCTTTCTTCCTATGTAGTTCAGCTCCAACAAAATATTTCCGCTTTCGAAAGAGAAAATGGGTGTTTCAAAGTTCCCGAAAAGTAATGATTGCGTCCCCACGTACCCCACGGATCCTATACGTGGCACTCTCTCCCATATGTGATAATACACAATGAGCTGCCCTTCTTTGAACTTTTTCAGTATCCTCAGCAAATCCTATTCGATATCTCTGTAGCAATACTCCAAAAGTGGACGGACAAGAGTAGCTTAAGCAGTCTCTTTAGTAGAGCCATTACGTCTTCTAAATGTTCTACCAATGAAATGCAGTCTTAGATTTGCCTTACCCAGAGCATTATCTATCTGATAGCTCCAATTTGTAGTTTGTAATTGTAATTTCTAAGTAATTAGTTGACTTCAAGGCCTTTACATTTGTATTGGTTATCGTGTGACTGAGATTTAGCGGATTGCTTTTAGTACTTATGTGAATGACTTACACCTGTCATTACTTTGAGTCAGTCGCCACTTTTTCCACCATTGTATTGTGTATTAAACCGGGGACCTAGAAACGACGGAGAGGCTTCGTCCCGCAGTAGCCCTCAGTGGCTCACAACCCTACAACAGGACAAAGCAGTCCACCCAGCCCACCGCCGCCCCACACCAAACCCAGGGTCATTGTGCGGTTCGGCCCCCAGCAGTGGACACCTCCCCCGCTCCGCCCCCCCCCCCCCCCGCCCACACACACACCCCGAAAACGTCTCATGACAGACGAGTGTAACCCCAAATGTTTGCATGATAAAGTAATGATGGTGTACGCGTACGTGGAGACAGTGTTTTGCGCAGCAATTGCCGACGTATTGTAACCGAGGCGGAATAAGGGGAACCAGCCCACATTCGCCGAGACAAATGAAAAACCGCCTTAAAAACCATCCATAGGCTGGCCGGCACACCGGACCTCGACACTAATCCTCCAGGCGGATTCGTGTCGGGGACCGGCACGCTTTCCCCCTCTAGAAGCAGCGCGTTAGACCGTGCAGCTAGCCGAGCGGGATTTTCCACCATACAAATATCTTGTCTAAGTCATTTTGCAATTGGTTTTGATCTTCTTCCGTTTAATAGACGGTAAATACAGCATAATCTACAATCAATCTAAGAGGGCTAATCACATATTTGGCGCGCGGGGTGGCCGTACGGTCTTGGGCGCGTTGCCACGGTTCGCGCGGCTCCCCCCATCGGAGATTCGAGTGCTCCCTCGGGCATGGCTGTGTGTGTTGTCCTTAGCGTGAGTTAGTTTAAGTTAGATTAAGTAGTGTGTAAGCCGAGGAACCGATGACCTAAGCAGTTTAGTCCCATAGGGACTTAGCACAACTTTCCAAATTCACGTATCGTTCATATAGATTAGAAACAGCAAAGGGCCTATAACACTTCCTTGGAGAACGCCAGATCCAGATATCACTTCTGTTTTACTTAATGACTTTCCGACAGTTCTTAGATACTGTAACCTTTCTGACCAGAAACTGAGACGACACTCTGTAGGCACGCAACTTGATTAGAAGTCTCTTTTGAGAAACTGTGTGAAAAGCCTTCTAAAATCCTAAATATATGGAATCAACTTGAGAACCCCAGTCCATAGCACTCATCACTTAGTGTGAATAAAAAGCTTTTCGTGTTTTACAAGAATGATATTTTCTGAATTTCGTTGTGGAAACTATTGAAAGCCTCTAGCATTGACCACTTGTCAACAGATCGTTTCCTTCGAACTAATTCATGATGTTCGAACAGGATATATATTCCAAAATCCTTCTACACAAAGACATCAACAGTACGAGTCTTTAATTCAGCGGACTACTTCTACTTCCTTTCCTGAGTGTTGGTTTGACCTGTGCAACTTTCCAGTCTTTAGGAAAGCATAATTCGTCGAGTGAGCGGTTGTATATGATTGCCAAGTAGCGATCTATCGTAACAGCATACTATGAAAGGAATCTGAGTGGTATGCGCTCTGGGCTGAAAGGATTGTCTTTATTAAGTGATTTCAGATGCTTCGTTGCACCAAGGATATATACTTATAAATTACTCTTGTTGGCAGCTGTTTTTGATTCGAATACTAGAACATTTACTATGTCTTCATTGGCGATCGAACTTCGAAAACAGTTTTTACTAACTCCGCTTTAGTGGCAATGTCATCGGTAATATTAACACTGATATCGCGCAGTGAAAGTATTGAATATGATTTGCCGCTAGTTTACATTACATACGCCAGAATCTCTTTGGTCTTTGTGCCAGATTTCTAGACATAATTTCGTTGTGGAAACTACTGAAAGCCTCTCGCATTGAAGTGCCCGCTAAATTTCGAGCTTCCGCAAAACATCGCCAATCTTGTCATGTATTTTTCGTTGCTTCTGCAACAGTGTTCTGACCTATTTTGTGCCTACAAACACAACCAACAAAGCAGGCGAATAGCATATTGATATGCCGGTCACTGGTCAACTTACGATCTTTTGTTGATTAATATTCAAATACATTCCATACTATTTCCGAGATGCCTCATCGGTACAGCGTACTTGTGGCGGGGAGGGGGAAGGCTAATCCATATGTATGGGAGGATGGCATGTAAACACTCCCTTTTGAAAACAAACAGTTGCAAACAGCTGCATGGTTCATTAGTGAAATATATAAATCTGTCCTGGACCGGAACTCGAACCTGGAGTTCCCACTGCTTGTCTTTTTTTTTTATTTATTTTTTTTTTTTTTTACAAAAGATATGAGCAGTAATGATCTTTGTACTAAAGAACTACATTCAGCGTGCTGCTATAGTATTGAACAGTTCTTAGTATGGTGGCGGCACTATCTTTTATTTTTACACATTAGGAGGCCATAAGAAGTAGTAAATACACAGTTGAATTAACAAATAAAACATATAAACGCTCTGTTTTCGTTACAGAAGAATAACTGTCTCTCATATTAGAAGTGTGTCTCTCCGATCGCCGGTGTTCCTCGTGCTGGATTCGGGTAAGTCTTCTCCTGAGACAATGGAGACCGCTCCACTGTCCAGGAATATTCTTGTTCTAAATCAATTTATACATTAAATAAATTCTTCTGCGTGGTACATCCTAGATGTGTGGGGAATCTACCAAGGCACCTCCTAAAAAGTTAGCGAACTATAGTCCGTATCTCGGATTTTTCAAAAGCAAAGGATGACGTTCTTGCAGAAAGGACCAAAAATCAAGTACATTCTTATAGCGATCTTGGAAAAGATAAAATGCTATCAGTACTTGAATACAAGTCACTGCATTAATCTTCGCTTGGGGATAGAAGAGAAATACAGACGGTTCGATAGCTTGCGGCACTACTCGAAGTAAGAAAGCTATCATTTTTTTGTGCAGAAGGCCCACACATCAACCGACAGTCATTTCCCATTTACTATCAGATATCATATCGCTCCTATCACTTCATCAGGGAAGACATTGTGCACGTAACGCTATACCACGAGCCACGTTGCCGTTGGTTGCTGTCTAAGGTATTACTTGGCCATCCTCTTGACAATATGAAATGCAATGCCCGTGTTATTATTAATTACGATGCGGTGTTCCTTTGGACAACAAATGGTTCAAATGGCTCAGAGCACTATGGTACTTAACTTCTGAGGTCATCAGTCCCCTAGAACTCAGAACTACTTAAACCTAACTAACCTAAGGACATCACACACATCCATGCCCGAGGCTGGATTCGAACCTGCGACCGTAGCAGTCGCGCGGTTCCAGACTGTAGCGGCTAGAACCGCACGGACACTCCGATCGGCTCCTTTGGACATGCATGCGTGTTTGAAGGAACAGGCACTGCGGCTAAAGCCGTCAGGAAATACGGGAAACGCATTCGCTGTTGCGAATACGAACGCCCATCGGCTGTGTACTGGAATGACGACAGTGAAAATTTGTGCCGGACCGGGATTCGAAACCGTCTTGAGCGCTTCGTCTGTCCGACCACGAATCACAGCCAGACCCAAATTTCCGTAAGTCGTCGTCCATGTGTCAGAACGTGCACTCACTCGTACGGACGAAACAGCGCTGCCTGTGTAATTAAGAAGTGCGATACGATGTTACTTCTGCCATGCATACACTGCAAGCTTTCGGCACTGTCTATTTGCATGTGAGAACTTTGTAGAATGTTCTTTAATTGAAACACAAAGTAAGACGGGCACTGCAGTTTAGTATTTGTTAAGCAACAACCGGCACTCAACTCCTTCCTGGACGGGAATACAAGTAACGTACGAGTGCAGGTTGTGACACATGGAAAGCGACATGTGGAAGTTTGGGTATGGCCGTGATTCGTGCACGAATAGCCGAAGCGGTTAAGACGACTGCTCCCTTAAGGCAGGAAATTCAGGTTCGAGTCCCGGTCCGGCAAAAATTCACTCGCGTCATCCCAATATATTTATACATTTCCTGTAACTCGTGACCGTAAGCGATATACATATAACATGTCACCTTGCGAGCCTGGTAGTCGGTAGGTCAGTTTGTACATAAATGTATTCGACAAAAAAAAGCTTCGAATATGGGCAAGCGACGGTGAGATGTCGGCCACCGCTACCGGTGCTAGTCGATAGAATAGCGCCAATGCGTCAGAATTGTCTGTTGTCGAACCACACCCTGATCATTGTACTAACATAGATCGCTACTGCACGGCCGCGGACGTGAACAAGGCCAGGCTCCCTCACCTAATAGGGAACGTAAGTGTTTCGGAACACTTTAAACAGCCGTCCTGTTTCACAAAATATCTTAACGCCGCAAGGAGGCGTCATGCTATTACTTCCGGCGTCAGGAGCACTTGGTCCAAGTGTGGGATACGTAACGCCAAAGAATTGTTGACAAAGGTGACCCACTCTATCATGACCAAAGATCTTAACATGTTACCTTGAACAAACTATCTAATTGTTTGCAGGATACGTTTATAGTTGAGCGCTGCCCTACGACGAAAGTCACTGGTGAATATTATCCCCGTTACATCTTGTCCATCATCCTTAACAATGCCACAATGACAATAGAGAGTCCTCTGCCAATGTTCATCGCCCCCGACTTCGCTAAGTTCATGCAATTCTTGTAGCCGTTCCGTACTGAGCGATCCCATTCTGTGCCATTCGTATCTCGTCACCCGACTGTGGTATGAATACCAGTTCGTCTGCCCCTCACCGTCATTCCTCTTTCTCGATTTCGGAAGCCAAAAAGTAACGGTGCAAGAGTCATGGCATAAAGTATCGTCGACACCGGGAATCTTGTCTGACCGATCTCGAGATACTGATTGGTTCCACCATGCAACCATCAATGAGCACTCTCGAGGAGGCACCGCGGAATAGTCGCTTCACGACGGTAACAAAGATCTTTGGAACAATAATGTCCAGATATGCGTGGCTCACCTTGTCCAAAGCACGATCAAGGTCCACCGACACCAAAACACTGTGGAGACATGTTGCCAGGACGTTCATATCGCGGTAGTCGCTGGGCGCCCTTTGTATATTGCTGCCCCCACTGAGCATTGGTCGCTGCAAGTAAATTATTGTAAATTTTAAGGTGGCAGTTAAGAAGCATCAGCGGCTGATACTCCCGTGTCCGTTTTCCGCCAGAAGGTTTGCGGATGAAGATAATCGTATCCTCCACAAAGGCACGTCGGAGCGGTACATTGGGAGACATCAATTCGTGGTTCATAAGAGACTATTTAGGACGCATGCTTAAATGTCCCATAAAACTCTAACGGAAATCCGTCAGATCCTGGTGACCTGCTGGATGCGCCCTTACAGACAGCTTCCGCCACCTAAGCATCCATAACTTCCTCCATTAAGAGGGCCTCAGTAATCGCATCAAAGTTCCTAGATAGTTACCGGAGAATGTCCCGGAAGGCTGCCGCATCATGTTCCATTTAGTAGCGGTAACTATAATGTTCCACGAAGACATTGGCAATGTCGTTTTGCGATGTTAGATGGTTACCATCCTGCATATCGACGGCAGGTTTCAAAGCTCCCCGACTTCGTTGTTTCTCTCTGACGGCTTGACGCATCGACAGCAGTTCTCCCAGGACCTGATCAAAACCTCTTGATCGGACTTGCTACCTCTAAGCTGTGTCGGATTATGGAACTTATCTGCATGCTTCACCATTTTTGCCATGCACTGTATTTTGATTACGTTCTGGCAGCTGCCGCCCTAATCCTTCTATTTGATATTGATTTCAGATATCACATTTGGATGTGTTTTTATAATTCTCTGTCTTTCTCTCTCTCTCTCTCTCTCTC
Source organism: Schistocerca piceifrons (assembly GCF_021461385.2). Classification (NCBI taxonomy): domain Eukaryota; kingdom Metazoa; phylum Arthropoda; class Insecta; order Orthoptera; family Acrididae; genus Schistocerca; species Schistocerca piceifrons. The sequence continues at coordinate 155,905,456 of NC_060144.1, read as the reverse complement.
CGTCCGAACAATCTCGCAAGACCCAACGACACAAACCGAGCACAGTGTCATTCTCAGCCGATAGACGTCACTTGATGCGGATATGGAGCAGTATGTGGTCAGCACACCACCCTCCCAGTCCTTGTAAGTTTTCGTGACTTCTCAGTCAAGTAGCTCCTCAGTTACATGACCTGTATTCGCAGTTGCGAATATAGACAACCATCCGCAGTAAGATGGAATAACGACAGCGAAGATTTTTGCCGGACCGGGACTCGAACTCGAATTTTACGCTTAACGCGGGCGGTCGCCTTACCGTTTGGTTACCCGAGCTGACGGTTGTCCGTATTGGCAACTGCGAATACATTTTATGTATTTCATAACGGCTGTAGTCATCGCAGTGCTTGGATCTTCGAACATGCACGCTCCTCCGGAGGAACATTGCATCGTAATTCGGAATAACACGGGCACGGCAATGTCGTATATAGCTCCTCAATTGGCCTTACAAGAGCTGAGTGCATCCCGTTTACCAACACCGTTCGACAGACCCGGACGGTTACCCATCCAAGTTCTACCCAGGCCCGACAGCGCAAAATTTTGGTGATCTGAAGGGAGACGGTGTTACCGTAGCAGTTTTTTTTTACATTTAATATACATGATGTACATTACATTAACTTACCAAGATGAATGGCACATTGCCCAACACGATTAAGGATCACTTTTTTGGACCCAGTACTTATTTCCCATTGTGAAGTATAAGTTTCAAACCGGCCTCAAACGTATTTCTATAACGATGCAAAAGCATAGCACCCTCGGACGTCACCCCTGGGCTCGGCGATGGATGAAACAGTAATGTTGTGGTTGGCACCTGTTCCTTATCGCATTATAAACTGTAGTTTTTGAGCGCAAAATGTGTGGGAATCAACGCCGGAACGGAAGGGTGGTTTCAATGACATCCTTTATGCTACTCCCTGAGGCCTTTTCGTGTCGATTCAGGGGCTCTTAGGGAGACCCTTGGCCGTTTTATTCACACATTTGTCAATGTCTCCTCCCACCGTGCTATCACCACAGGAGGGGGGAAAACAGGAGGGTCGAAGATTCGGATCAGATTTCATGGAATGGTTTTGAAGGCCCCTTAAGGTTCCAGACTATACACCGAAGCTAGCTCTGCGGTCGCAATGCACTCCAAAGGGGTGTGATCACGTACAGTGGGGTTTGTGGCACACGGTGTCATTAGAGAAAAGATGAAGCATTCGTGGGGTGTCATTGGTGCCAAAAATGGTAAAGAACATAATTATGTTGCTCATTGTACTTTGAAATGTCGTTTACGACCTCGAAATATATATGAATCAATGCTTCAAGGAAAGATGTGGTTTCACTGACTTCCTTTATGCAATCCCCTGAGGTCTTTCCGTGTCGATTCTAAGCGGCAACGCTGGGGTCGCATTTCTGACCTCCATCATGGAGACTTCAGAAGAAGGGGTTAAATGCGGGCAAGAGTGGGTAAGAGTGGGTGTGACGACCTTCCCGTCGAGTGACACGTCCATGACGGAGTTAAGAAGAGTAGTGGTTAATTTTGGGGCCAGTGTGACATCATAAAGTCGCCTTAGAACTCACATGAACTTCGAGCTCTGGACTTTTTTCCACGTATGTCGACACATAGGTGCCGCACTTTATTAATAATTATAGTACAAATTAAGATCACTAGTTACAGTTACATTTTCTACGAGTACACGAAGTCCTCTCATCCATACATGTATTTTTTCATCATTACTAACTTTTCTACAGGAACGTGTATACAATGTAAATAGCATGTTACTGTAAACATAACTATGTCTACTTTGGGTCTTCGGATGAATACCACAATATCATGTCTTGTAGGCGATGACATCTCGATCGGCGAAAGATTCAAGTCCAGGAAGGGAGCAGTTTTCACAACGCACAATGGCTAAGGTAAACCAACCACTACCAGTGTTTCCAGTAGCGACGTCCAGAGTAAAATTAACGCTGCAGCCTCGGAAGAATAGAGGTCCATTTAATATAAGTGCTTGGGCTGTTCCATTTCCTCCAAGTTTATTCTCGTCTACAAGACGTGGCATTGTGGTATTGATCCGAAGACCCAATTTACATTGTACATACTTTCCTGTAGAAAAGTTAGTAATGATGAAAAAATACATGTATGGATGAAAGGACTTGGTGTACTTGCAGAAAATTTAACTGTAACTGGTGACATTACTTTGTGCTATAATTATTAATAAAGTGTGATCCGTGACCCCTGTAAGCGGGGAGCGTACATCGCGAACCGGGGGTTCAAGGATGTAACAGTTTGAAAAAATTCGAAAATGTAAGTGGGAGTTTGAAATTTCGTTGAAAGATATCGCCGCAGTGAAAGAATGCCTGATTATTGCTGCAACTTGCGAATCATATCGACACGGCGGCACTCTTGCAGTCGCTTCCATCTGCGCGGCGGCACGTCATTCATGTTAAATGGATTGAGTAATTAATTGAACTGATCATGAGAGTCCCTTTGCATTGTGAGTAAATTTTTTCTTGCCGTCGGGTTACAGTTGCTACACAATCGTTACATATGATTCTGTGACGTCTCTGGGGGCTTCGCACTGTTGTGGGTTGGCAGGAGAGCCAACACCGGGTTACTAGAGGAAGCCGAAAGGCACGCGTTTTAGCTCACGCAGGCTGGCGTGAGGTCTGGAACAGGACAAGGAAATTAGAATTTAGAAAAACGGACGTAGCTGGTGGAATACTTAACTTTAATTCATAACTGGTGAACGTCGCTCTTGACTGTACATTATTCACAATATCAATAGTAACTGAACATGACGCCTTGCTAGGTCGTAGCAAATGACGTAGCTGAAGGCTATGCTAACTATCGTCTCGGCAAATGAGAGCGTATTTTGTCAGTGAACCATCACTAGCAAAGTCGGTTGTACAACTGGGGCGAGTGCTAGGAAGTCTCTCTAGATCTGCCGTGTGGCGGCGCTCGGTCTGCAATCACTGATAGTGGCGACACGCGGGTCCGACGAATACTAACGGACCGCGGCCGATTTAAAGGCTACCACCTAGCAAGTGTGGTGTCTGGCGGAGACACCACATTCCTCCCCCGCAAATCGGCGCACAGTTGTGGCATAAGGCTTCCGCCCGCCGTGGGGAGGATCCCATGTTGACGTATGCGACGAGATGCGGAGCCTAACAACTGGCGAGGCTGTGCCACTCGCACACTGCCATTCGGACCGCGGGGAGCTAGGAAACGCATGAAAACTTGCTCCAGGGTGCACACCAACATGCGGTGTATGCGCCCGCAGAAAGACAGGAGGGGCCAAAGGGTCGACCTTCATCGGGCCGGGGCACCAGACGGGCGAAGACGACATATGGTCGGCAAGCGGGCAAGAGTTCCACATCGGAGGACAACTGGTCACGGGAAGCGATCGGCGGCGCGTGACCCAGGGAGGCGCCCGGCGGTTGCAGCGACGCGGCCACTGCGGGCGTCGCCGGCGGGAGAACAGGCGGCGGCGGCGGCGGCGGCGGCGGCGCGTCGCCATGGGGCAAAATGGAAGGCAGCGTCGGTAACACCTGGGGCCGAGGCGAGCCAGTAAATGGGTCCCCAGGGCGCTGACCGGACGGCACCGTCGCTGAAACCAGACGGGGAGCGGCAGATCCCGTGCGACGACAGAGGCGCAGCTGATTGAGATGCCGACGTACCACACCAGAGGCCCCCAAAACCAGATACATAGCAAGGCGGAGGCAGCGAAGAATGCGCCCTTCGAGCCAACGCCGTGAACCTCGATAGTGGCGGTAGTAGACAACGTCGCCTGGGGCAAAAGCAGGTGTCTGCCGCTGCACAGGAACCTGATGCGGCGGATGTAGCAAAGACATCAGGGTTCGATGAGGGCGACCGTGGAGCAACTCAGCCGGCGAGCGACCATCTCGGGGCTGAGAGCGATACGAGGACAAAAAGAGCAATAACTAGTCCTCCCGAGAATGCGACTCTTTCAACTTCAACATCTGTGACTTGAATGTCCTGACCAAACGTTCAGCGGCCCCGTCTGACTGTGGCGAAAACGGCGCGGACGTCAGATGTTGAATACCATTGGCCTTGCAGAATGACTGAAATTCTGCGGACATGAATTGTGGGCCATTGTCGGAAACAATAGTCTGTTGAAGACCTTCAATGCAAAAGATAGCAGATAACGCTTGGATGGTGGCAGATGACGTCGTGGAAGACATCTGGACAACAATGAATCCACCACAACCAACCATCGAGCATTCCAGAATGGACCAGCATAATCGATGTGTAAGTGTTGCCAAGTGGAAGTGGCTTTTGGTGATGCAAAGAACTTCCGCGGTGGTGCTGATTGTTGTTCGGCACACACCATGCAAGAAGAGCACATATTCGTAACCGCGGCATCGTTTCCGAACCAAGTACAGTGCTGACGAGCAAGTTGTTTCGTTCTCACTATACCCCAATGTCATTGGTGGAGAAACTGTAAGACAGAGGACTGTAACGAACGTGGGACCACGACCCTGGACTGATCATTATCAGAACGCAACAGCAAAACACCACGTCGTACAAAAAGTCTCTTCTGGTGAGCAAAAAATCGGCTAACCAACGGATCCCCGATCCGTGACTTTGACAAGGGCCATTGCGTAGCAACACAATGCAGAACGGTAGCAAGGACAGGGTCGGCAGCTGTGGCTGTAGCTACACGACGAAAATCAATCGGAAACGATTCGACCACGTAATCGGTTTCCAAATCAATGAATATCCAAGCAAGTTCGGAGGAATCGAATTCTCTATCCTCAGCAACAGGCAAACGGGACAACGTATCGGCGTTTCCGTGCTGAGCAGTGGACCGATACAAGACATCGTAGCGGTACTGCGAGAGGAAAATAGACCAGCGAATGAATTTCTGCGCTGTACGTGGGGGTACAGGCTTGGTCGGTTGAAAAAGCGATGTCAAAGGTTTGCGGTCTGTGAGGATGGTAAAGTGACGACCATACAAGAAATCATGAAACTTTGTAACACCAAATACGAGAGCCAATGCTTCTTTCTCGATCTGTGAATAACTTCTTTGAGCAGACGAGAGCAATGTGGACGCAAAGGCAATAGGGCGATCGTGCGATCCATCTTTGTGAGCAAGCACAGCACCGATCCCGAAATCCGATGCATCCACCATCAACAAAAGGGGCTTCCGGGGATCGAATGACGTAAGGCAAGTATTGGAAAGCAACGCCGATTTCAACTGGCGAAAGACGCGTTCGCATACCGTCGTCCAGACGAACGGAACACCTTTACAGCGTAAGCGATAAATTGGAGCTGAAATGGAAGAGGCATGGGGAACATAGCGATGATAATAGTTAATTTTTCCCAGCACACTCTGTAGCTGCTTCAAATTCTGCGGCGAAGGCAAATCTTGTATGGCACGGAGGTGCTCGGGACTGGATTGTATGCCTGGGGCATTGATTACATGTCCCAGGTAGGGTAAGTCACGAGCAAAAAACACACATTTGTCCCTCCGCCAGCGAAGACCATTTTACCGCAAGACCTGAAATAATGTTCTGAGATTGGCTAAACGTTCTTCTTCCGTCTTTCCGGAGATCACAATATCGTCCAGATAGTTTGCTGCAGTAAGGACCGACGCACAAACAGTTTGTAGATATTGCTGAAACAATGCAGGGGCGGATGCACACCCGAATGGCAGTCGTTTGAATCGATACAAACCAAGATACGTGTTAACCACCAAAACGCGCTGGGATTCTTCGTCCACCGGTATTTGCAAGTACGCATCTGCGAGGTCCAACTTCGAAAAATATTTACCCGGGCACAGTATGTCAAAAAGATCTTCCGGGCGGGGTAAAGGAAAAGTTGCAGTCATTAGTTGTGGATTCACTGTTGCCTTGAAGTCCACGCAAAGCCTCAATTTTCTGGAAGGTTTTGGCAAAATTACTAAGGGTGATGCCCAGAGAGAAGCCTGCACACGTTCAATTACACCTTGTGATTCCAAATTGCGACCTCATCATGCAATGCGTGGGGAACATTGCGCGCTCTGAAAACTTCCGGTTGCGCGTTGACTTTCAGTTCCAAATGTGCTTTATAGTTCTTAGGGCAACCGAGGCCCGGTGCAAAAATGTCTGCAAATATTTCACATAGACGAGAAACACTGTCGGAAGACACAGTCAGGTTCACTGATAGGACCTGATTTACTATAGGCAAGTTAAACAACTGAAATAAATCGAAACCAAACAAGTTCACTGCAGAAGAAGAACGAAGGACGTAAAGGGACACAAGTTTTGTTTGTCCTTTGTATGTTGCAAGAAGGCTGCACTGTCCTAACACAGGGATCTTGTGAGCCAAATAGCTAATTAACTTAACAGTTGTGGCACGCAACGGAGGTGTGCCCAGCAGTTTGTAAGTGTCTTGATTGATCAGTGCAACTGCAGCCCCAGTATCGAGCTGGAATGGTATCACTTTGCCGTTAATGTCCAAGTCCACAAAAAGTTTATTGTCCTGCTGACAACAAGAGCGACTGTCTCATGCAACGTGAACTGACACCGGTACAAAATCACTTGCGACTTGACGGGAGTTCCTGCGATGTCGACACACACTATTTGTGGGATGAGCACAATCACTGTTAGAGAGAGTGACACTGGGCAGAGTGGAATGAACTACATGAATTTCCATGGCCGAAGTTTCGCGAGCCTGAGTATTCTTGGTTCGATTCCGATTCCGGCGTGAAGCAAAGGGCCTGAAATGGTTTTGAGCTTCCAATTTGAGCTTTTTCTGGCAAACACTTTGAACATGTCCTTTTTTATTACAGTAAAAGCAAATAGCTTGGTGTGACGGGCAATTCTCATGTGAATGTCTAGTAGCACACCACGGGCATTATTTTAGCACTACATTTGCTTGCCAGTGCGGTACACGTGGCTGAAAGCCTGGCGGCAGCGGCGAGGCCCGGCGCGAGGACTGTTTACTATTCCATGCAGCTCACCCGGTGGGCCGGTTAACCTGACACACTGGTGGCGAAGTTTCAAATTATTCCTGAGCAAAGTCAAGTGTGTCCTGCCGATCCAATATGTCCATCACTTGTTGAAGGGAGGGATTGATTAGTTTCAAAATCTGTTCCCGTGTACAAACATCATAAACGTTCTGTGCAATTGCATCACGCACCCTAGTATCTGAATAAGGGAGTCCACATTGACACTCAAAAGCACAATCCCTAGTAAGGCCTTGCAAGCTTACAACCCACTCCAAATTACTCTGACCTGCCGTACGTTTTGTATGAAAGAAGGTATACCGTTTGGCAACTACATTGACTGATATTTGAAATATGCATCTAATGCAGACAAAATTTCGTCGTAGGACAGAGTTGCTACGTCGCGTCAGGGAAATTTTGACTGTGACACGATACGTGTGCACCCCTACGGAGGACAACAAAAAAGGCTGCCGCTCGTTACCTTGAATTCTGTAGGCGGCGAGATGGAATCCAAATTGGCGTGACCACTCCGTCCCACTTTCCAGTGCAGCATCAAAAGGACGAAAAGTTGGTGCAACTGCGTTTTGTGGCTGCGTTAGCGGTGGATCGGTGGCTGCCGCATCGTTTTGCATTGCACGTTGACCCTGTACGAGCTGTCCAAGGGCATCCAGTAAGGCATGAGTCTACTAATTCTGTAAGCGATAAAATTCGGACAATACATCTGGAGATGGTGGCGAAGCCATTACACAAGTAAATCAGGGCAGTATAGTTACAAAAGCGGTATTGTCTCGTCGCCAATGTTGTGGGTTGGCAGGAGAGCCAACACCAGGTTACAAGAGGAAGCCGTAAGGCACGCGTTTTATCTCACGCAGGCTGGCGTGAGGTCTGGAACAGGACAAGGAAATTAGAATTTAGAAAAACTGACGTAGCTGGTGGAATACTTAACTTTAATCCATAACTGGTGAACGTCGCTCTTGACTGTACATTATTCACAATATCAATAGTAACTGAACATGGCGCCTTGCTAGGTCGTAGCAAATGACGTAGCTGAAGGCTATGCTAACTATCGTCTCGGCAAATGAGAGCGTATTTTGTCAGTGAACCATCGCTAGCAAAGTCGGTTGTACAACTGGGGCGAGTGCTAGGAAGTCTCTCTAGATCTGCCGTGTGGTGGCGCTCGGTCTGCAATGACTGATAGTGGCGACACGCAGGTCCAGCGTATACTAACAGACCGCGGCCGATTTAAAGGCTACCACCTAGCAAGTGTGGTGTCTGGCGGAGACACCACACCCACAGGCTAGGTAGTCACTTCTTCCCATGCAAAAAGGGGTGATAACCGACTCAGATAGCCGAAAATATCAAATCGTAATTATGTCCTGCCTGTTGGTTACTTATTCGTGATGTTGAACGTAAGTCATTAGAATTTTGGTATACTGCTCACTAAATAATCCTGCTGAGATCTGTCGGTCTATGGGGGTAGTAAGGTGTATCACTCTCCTCACTCTCCTCTCTGCCCCAGCGACATCTCCACCACCATTCCCTACACTGCCACCAAGTGGCATGCAAGCAGCTGTCACTGCCGCCACCATGCTGCGGACCTCCAATCGCACATCAGAGATGTACCGCTCCCGACCGACAAGCCACCGCTCACCATGCCGAACTACTCTTAATAGTTCCAGTCTCCCAAAAGCTTTCCTATCCTGCCCAAGACAGCGCTTAAATGTTGCTGGAATACATACCAGGACGTTGAATGACATACTTCTCCTCCGACCACCAAAAAACCAATATGTTCTGAAATGTATTTTCAGGTTGTACCAGAAAGGCTGATCCAGTGAACAATAGCGAAATACCTGTCTACTGCGCACCTTGTCCTGCAGACCTAGGTCTCCCTCAAGTTACAGCCTTATTTGTTCCCTCTTTCACGAAACTTCCAACCGTCAATGTACAGCATTTGTATCCTCATGATATCCAGTAGTAAGGGATGTCCCCAGCCAAGTCATAGACCCCTGCTAATTCTCTCGAAATTCCATCACGTTCCAAGAGAATTGTTCCATTCCACCTACAATTCATCGATCCTGAATGACTGTTTATAAAGATCCCCCTGTACGAGTCCTAACCTCCTTTATCACGTTCCTATGATTACTACACTAAAAGTACAACAATGGAATGGTGTCATAATCTTCATTGACAGCACAGTGTTTCATGAGAAATACATCAGCTTTTTTACAAACAGAGCATACCTTCATAATACAAGTCTAACAGTATCACACAGTTTCCAATACACTACCCATTTAATCATTTACATTGGTGCAACAGCTTCACACCTCCACTCACAATTCAGAGCTAGCCGGCCGGAGTGGCCGAGCGATTAAAGGTGCTACAGTCTGGAACCCCACGACCGCTACGGTCGCAGGTTCGAATCCTGCCTCGGGCATGGATGTGTGTGATGTCCTTAGGTTAGTTAGGTTTAAGTAGTTCTAAGTTCTAGGGGACTTATGACCACAGCAGTTGAGTCCCATAGTGCTCAGAGCCATTTGAACCATTTTTTAATTCAGAGCTACTGCAAGACTAGGGGGAGTTTCGGGACTTAATCACAGCACTGGTCATTTTTACCCCCACTCACTGTTCGATAGTCAACTGACCATGATACTGCATTGTGCCTAGATGAGAGCATCTCCACATGGGTAATATGCATACATGTACGGGTAGTTATTTATGTAGAAGCAAACGCAGTACTTAGACCTTTATCCAACTATTGTACGTGGAGAACCAATTAAATAACAAGTTATTTGAAATCAGTGTCAGTATTACATTGAGAGGTGGCATGAGCCCCCCTCTCATATTTCTATCTTACTCTGAGTAATTCGATTGTCCTCTCTAATTCCATGTGGTGAAAAGACACTATTCCCTCACACGCCGACTTCCCACGCAGCTTCTCTCGTCACCCGGGTGGTCTGGTGACAGGCGGTGTCTGCTGATTTTGAAAGGGTCAAGCCGACGGGTGTGAGGGAGTCGAGTGGGTGCTTCCCAGATGCCGACATTGTCATAAGAGCAGCGGCGACACGCCCACAGGGGCCTGACGGAGCGGCTTGGCTAGAGATTCCGTTAGTTCGCAGAATCTTTAGTGAAAACAGTTTCTGGCGGGCTACCAGCGAGGCGTGGGAATGACTTGTGTTCCCAAGCAGTCTTGGCAGGCAGATTCCCGCGTTTTCTGCAAAATCATAACTGTGATTGGCTTGCTCAGGTAATAGCTCTGTGACGTAGCAAAATCGGCGCAGAAATTGGCGCCAAGTATCTCCATTGGTGGAATAGTACTGTGTATGCAATAGAGGGGAATTTTCCACCGATTTTCGAGTTGCTGATTGGAACGTTTAACCACGGCCACTGTCGTGGGGGCAGGAATGTGCTGTGTTCGGCTTGCAGGGGTGCTCTTGAGAGAGTCGGCTCTCGCCTATCAATTGGAGTAGGTAAGAAGACTGAGCTCTCGCTGCTCTGGACAGCCTGCCTTCCGTTGGCTGTCTAATATACTTTTATTTCATTGTAACTGTTTGACGTAGTTGCTGAAGTTTCAACTTCAACGTAACTTTCCGAGTACAGTTGGCAATTGAGCGTTCTGCGTACAAGCGGCCTATGTTGTCTGCCTTGAGCAGTTTTGGCTAAAGTTGACTGTATCAGAGTTACTGTGTGGCTTCACTTCTTAAGATCACTGTACCATCAGTGACTGTGTGGCGAGCCTTCTTCGTCGCCCTCAGAGGTGCATTTGTATTGATAGGAAGTCTTTAGTCTGGAACAACAAGACCAGTATAATTTGTTTTGGGCTATACTCGCGACATTATCATCACCACGACGGGACGTCGAAGCAACCAGCCGTCGCTTCCGGTACGCCAGATTGTGTCCTTGCAGTTAAGAAGGCAGCTTAGAAATGTATGTCCGCAGCTCGGTCAGATTATGGATTTGTTCTGTGATAATCAGAGCTCAGCAGAGCGTGCCTGTCGTATGGCGCGCACATCACTGTCGTCGTCAATAGCGGCGAGCAGCGTGACATCTCAGCGTAACAGGGATTATGTAAGAGTATTGTATGAGGAAAAAGAAGGAGAGTACCATATACTAGGATAAGTTAAACGTTAGGATTTAACAATAACTAGATCCTTAATATTGTGAGGGTTTTCTACCACAACTGTTTGGCGCGCGCCTGTTGGGATGCTATTTTTCAGGTCACCAAACCACAAACCCAGGGACGACAGGCGAACAAAAGTAGAATAGTTGCATGTTCTTCATAGCTCAGTAAAACTCCAACTTGCATAATAACATAATTTATTCAAAAACATAGAATATAGATCGTTGGAAAATGGTAGTTAATTCTTGAGCATGTCTACTGTCGATCTATATAAGTAATAGTAATATTAGTGCGGGCCCGTACATTTAGTTGTTCATCTACTACATAGCATCACAAACCGTGTACAGTAGTGAGATCGGTCTCTACACAAATATCAAGATAAATTATTTCCATGTCTAGATTAGATACACCAAGGTTTTGTTATAATGATAGCCATAGATTGTTAACTATAAAATTAAAATAAGAGTGTCTGAAATGACAGACCATCAATGTATCGATATGTAAATTTATTATATCATATAGGGTCATGGGAAAAAGTTAGGCATAAGATTTTTGTCAGAACTGTGCAGATGACGGGAATCGTGCCAATGCAGAGGCGAGCCGGAGCAAAACCAAGAGGTCATCGGCTATCTGCAAGAAGGGAAGCGTTAGCGCGCCACCTGACGAGAAGGGCGCGGGAGCGTCCGGTCCTACAAGCTGTCAGTCACCGGGCCGTATACCTGAGGGATTAGGCGGGCGACAGTCCTCGCCGGGCCACAAGCGAAAGAGAGGCTGGCCGTTGACACACATGCGACCAGGACACAACAGCCAGCTAGCTCTCCGGACGCGGCAGCCTGCGGCAGACCACGTTGTCGTGAGTAGATGAAGATCACGTACGGTGTCAGAACCTGCGCCTCATGTGCCTCAGGACAGAAAGGGTCGCTATATACTCACCTGTTTTAGTTTTCACAACTCACTAGCATTGGCCAATCTGCATACACAAAGCAGTATCGTGCCACAAACTCTAACAAATGAATTGTCTCATTTCTAACTTCTCCTCTCACTTAGAGAGCAGTTGTAACAATCGTCGCTCCTAGTTTGATCCGGTCTGGATGACCTCACACACTTGTGGAGTCACTCCATGTGCCATCAACCCTCGTTGAACTGCAATATTGGGAAATGTAGAGTACTGTCCAGGAAGAGATCTGGACTAGTGATGTGTCCCAACTAGTAGACCTCAGAGACAATTAATCGACGTGAGGAGAGGCTATCACTATGTCTTCCTACTGTACTGCCGTGATCACATGCGTGGGTCTTGCTGCAATCTCAACAGCGTACTGCAGATGCCCCAGCACACCCTATTGCTGTTGCAACAACGTAGCAACAACACCCGACGTTTAGCGCTATGTGATGTCAGTACTGTGGCCTCATCCCAAAAGCCTCCTCCGGTGCTAAAGACATGGAACCATGTACATCAATGCATATGACTCAACAGACCAACGCCCTCAGAGAAACCAACGAATTTGTGAAGTGCTTCGAATATTTCTAACAATGTGATTTAGTGCCTCATTCTCAGCACAGTCGTGAACATTGTGCAATGTGCAAGCACAACTTGACACCCCCTGAACCTCGTTTCTTTGTTTAAATTTCTTTCTTTAGTGTTGTTTTTGTAATGTATGTTATACCTTGTATGTCTTTGTGTTTTGCATTGTAATTCTTATGTAAGTAATAGAGTAGGGCGCACAAATTACTGTATTGTTCTCTACACCATGTTTTTTTTTTGTATTCTGTACTTATTGTTGTGTGTATGCAAACAGTGTGCCTGAAGTCCCCATGAAGTGAAGCAGATACCACCACTGTCATTGTGAATGGACCATCAGTTCAGGGAACATTTTGTAAAGGTTATTCTTGCTGCAGGGAGACAAAATGATTCGGGGATTGTAATTAGATTCTGAAAGCTCACAAAGCGATTGTTAACTTAAATAGTATCATGTGTGATTGAGTCCAGGCTAGGTAAATGATTGAAATTGTTGTAACATCTTGGGCATTTAATTGTGGAGCACTCCAACTATGATTGTAAAGAATAAACTGCTCCAGATTTGCCTCACATGTCCAGGCCATATTTAGAGTGTGAATGTCTGTGTGAATCAGTGTTTGGAAGGGGCTCCCTGGGTATAGATGTGTGATGTGAGTGTTATATTTCCATATTAAGAAGGTGAAGTTGGCTACATCATAAATAATCCTCCCTCTATGACGTGCATTTTCTGTTGCAGTGACTCTTTTTGTAGAGTGCGGCATGTGGAGTCAGATTGCAAGATTGTTCTTGGGTGATTGACCCACTACCTTGCTCCTAAGTGAGCCAACCACTCACCAATTACAATCTAAAATGGCGTAGGGGCTATGAGAGGTGTCATGAGCCCCCTCTCATATTTCTTACTCTGAGTAATTCGATTGTCCTCTCTAATTCCATGTGGTGAAAAGACACTATTCCTTCACACGCCGACTTCCCACGCAGCTTTTCTCGTCACCCGGGTGGTCCGGTGACAGGCAGTGTCTGCTGATTTTGAAAGGGTCAAGCCAACGAGTGTGAGGGAGTCGAGTGGATGCTTTCCAGACGCCGACATTGTCCTAAGAGCGGCGGCGACACGCCACAGGGGCCTGACGGAGCGGCTTGGCTAGAGATTCCGTTAGTTCGCAGAAACTTTAGTGAAAACAGTTTCTGGCGGGCTACCAGCGAGGCATGGGAATGACTTGTGTTCCCAAGCAGTCTTGGCAGGCAAATTCCCGCGTTTTCTGCAAAATCATAACTGTAATTGGCTTGCTCAGGGAATAGCTCCGTGACGTAGCAAAATCGGCGCAGAAATTGGCGCCAAGTATCTCCATTGGTGGAATAGTACTGCGTCAGCAGTAGACGGGAATTTTCCACCAATTTTCGAGTTGCTGATTGGAACGTTTAACCACGGCCACTGTCGTGGGGGCAGGAATGTGCTGTGTTCGGCTTGCAGGGGTGCTCTTGAGAGAGTCGGCTCTCGTCTATCAATTGGAGTAGGTAAGAAGACTGAGCTCTCGCTGCTCTGGACAGCCTGCCTTCCGTTGGCTGTCTAATATACTTTTATTTCATTGTAACTGTTTGACGTAGTTGCTGAAGTTTCAACTTCAACGTAACTTTCCGAGTACAGTTGGCAATTGAGCGTTCTGCGTACAAGCGGCCTATGTTGTCTGCCTTGAGCAGTTTTGGCTAAAGTTGACTGTATCCGAGTTACTGTGTGACTTCGCTTCTTAAGATCACTGTACCATCAGTGATTGTGTAGCTAACCTTCTTCGTAGCCCTCAGAGGCGCATTTGTATTGATAGGAAATCTGGAGTCTGGAACAACGAGACCAGGATAATTTGTTTCGGGCTATACTCGCGACATTATCATCACCACGACGGGATGTCGAAGCAACCAGCCATCGCTTCCGGTATGCCAGATCGTCTCCTTACAGTTAAGAAGATAGCTTGGTAATGTATGTCCACAGCTCCGGCAGATTATGGAATTTGCTCTGTGATAATCAGAGCTCAGCAGAGCATGCCTGTTCCCGTGTTTTCTTACGTGGTTCTGTCTCGGATGTTCATTGCCTGAGTTCTCACTACTGTAGCAGTAATTAACGTTGGGTTGGCTGGGTGTTTCTCTTAAGATTTGAGTTGCAAGGAATTGGCTCCACATACCACTTGGTCATAAATGTCACAACCTAGTTTATGAACAACCCCACCTTCACAGCATTTTTTTGAGTATCCAATTTGATGTATTGTAAATGTTTCATGTGTTTTGGTTACTATTTTGAGTGTAGTCATAATAAATCAAATTTTTATTTTGGACAGAACTTTCATTGTGTTAATCGGTAGAGCAACCCTTTCATTTCTCACTACGTTAATGAAACCTTCCTTAATTTCTATCCAATTAAATTACTGCGGGTCTTACTTGCAGGGTCGATTACAGTCAGTTCGTGTTTCTTCTTAATCCATGTGCAACAGTAAAAGTCAGAGTTAGAAAAGGGGGGGGGGGGGCTTAGAGCATCATTTCCATATGAAGATTCGAGAAGAATTTAGTGTTAAATACACTGCTAGCCCCGGCACCTCGCAACATCCAGCAACAGCAGTCATCTTAGTACCTCTTACAACTCGATCCGACTTGTAGTGACACAGTCTCTAGGTGACATACTGTTGGCATTTGCAGTCACTCGCCTCTTACACTGTCATTCTGAGTGGCTCGATCCCCCTGCCCCCCTTAAAAATCCTTGGAATGAATTTGAGCCTAATACATTCTTCTGCTTTAGCTCACCAACTTGTCAGTTCCTATCCGATCTTAGCACCATCTACATGATGCTTTTTATACCCGTTTTTTTTTTGTCATCAATCTACTGACTGGTTTCATTCGGCCCGCCACGAATTCCTTTCCTGTGCTAACCTCTTCATCTCAGAGTAGCACTTGCAACCTACGTCCTCAATTATTTGCTTGACGTATTCCAATCTCTGTCTTCCTCTACAGTTTTTGCTCTCTACAGCTCCCTCTAGTACCATGGAAGTCATTCCCTCATGTCTTAGCAGATGTCCTATCATCCTGTCCATTCTCCTTATCAGTGTTTTCCACATATTCCTTTCCTCTCCGATTCTGCGTAGAACCTCCTCATTCCTTACCTGATCAGTCCACCAAATTTTCAACATTCATCTATAGCACCACATCTCAAATGCTTCGATTCTCTTCTGTTCCGGTTTTCCCACAGTCCATGTTTCACTACCATACAATGCTGTACTCCAGACGTACATCCTCAAATTAAGGCCAGTATTTGATGTTAGTAGACTTCTCTTGGCCAGAAATGCCTTTTTTGCCATAGCGAGTCTACTTTTGATGTCCTCCTTGCTCCGTCCGTCATTGGATATTTTACTGCCTAGGTAGCCGAATTCCTTAACTTCATTGACTTCGTGACCATCAATCCTGATGTTAAGTTTCTCGCTGTTCTCATTTCTACTACTTCTCATTACCTTCGTCTTTCGCCGATTTACTCTAAAACCATACTGTGTACTCATTAGACTGTTCATTCTGTTCAGCAGATCATTTAATTCTTCTTCACTTTCACTCAGGATAGCAATGTCATCAGCGAATCGTATCATTGATATCCTTTCACCTTGTATTTTAATTCCACTCCTGAACCTTTCTTTTATTTCCATCATTGCTTCCTCGATGTACAGATTGAAGAGTAGGGGCGAAAGGCTACAGCCTTGTCTTATACCCTTCTTAATACGAGCACTTCGTTCTTGATTGTCCACTCTTATTATTCCCTCTTGGTTGTTGTACATATTGTATATGACCCGTCTCTCCCTATAGCTTACCCCTACTTTTTTCAGAATCTCGAACAACTTGCACCATTTTATATTGTCGAACGCTTTTTCCAGGTCGACAAATCCTATGAAAGTGTCTTGATTTTTCTTTAGCCTTGCTTCCATTATTAGCCGTAACGTCAGAATTGCCTCTCTCGTCCCTTTGCTGTTCCTAAAGCCAAACTGTTCGTCACCTAGCGCATTCTCAATTTTCTTTTCCATTCTCCTGTATATTATTCTTGTAAGCAGCTTCGATGCATGAGCTAAGCTGATTGTGCGATAATTCTCGCACTTGTCAGCTTTTGCCGTCTTCGGAATTGTGTGGATGATGCTTTTCCGAAAGTCAGATGGTATATCGCCAGACTCATATATTCTACACACCAACGTAAATAGTCGTTTTGTTGCCACTTCCCCCAATGATTTTAGAAATTCTGATGGAATGTTATCTATCCCTTCTGCCTTATTTGACCGTAAGTCCTCCAAAGCTCTTTTAAATTCCGATTCTAATACTGGATCCCCTATCTCTTCTAAATCGACTCCTGTTTCTTCTTCTATCACATCAGACAAATCTTCACCCTCATAGAGGCTTTCAATGTATTCTTTCCACCTATCTGCTCTCTCCTCTGCATTTAACAGTGGAATTCCCGTTGCACTCTTAATGTTACCACCGTTGCTTTTAATGTCACCAAAGGTTGTTTTGACTTTCCTGTATGTTGACTCTGTCCTTCCGACAATCATATCTTTTTCGATGTCTTCACATTTTTCCTGCAGCCATTTCGTCTTAGCTTCCCTGCACTTCCTAATTATTTCATTCCTCAGCGACTTGTATTTCTGTAGTCCTAAATTTCCCGGAACATGTTTGTACTTCCACCTTTCATCAATCAACTGAAGTATTTCTTCTGTTACCTATGGTTTCTTCGCAGCTGCCTTCTTTGTACCTAAAGTGGCCGTGCGGTTAAAGGCGCTGCAGTCTGGAACCGCAAGACCGGTAGGTCGCAGGTTCGAATCCTGCCTCGAACATGGATGTTTGTCATGTCCTTAGGTTAGTTAGGTTTAACTAGTTCTAAGTTCTAGGGAACTAATGACCTCAGCAACTGAGTTCCATAGTGCTCAGAGCCATTTTTTTTCTTTGTACCTATGTTTTCCTTCCCAACTTCTGTGATGGCCCTTTTTAGAGATGTCCATTCCTCTTCAACTGTACTGCCTACTGCGCTATTCCTTATTGCTGTATCGATAGCGTTAGAGAACTTCTAACGTATCTCGTCATTCCTTAGTACTTCCGTATCCCACTTCTTTGCGTATTGATTCTTCCTGACTAATGTCTTGAACTTCAGCCTACTCTTCATCACTACTATATTGTGATCTGAGTCTATATCTGCTCCTGCGTACGCCTTAGAATCCAGTATCTGATTTCGGAATCTCTGTCTGACCATGATGTAATCTAATTGAAATCTTCCCGTATCTCCCGGCCTTTTCCAAGTATACCTCCTCCTCTTGTGATTCTTGAACAGGGTATTCGCAATTACTAGCTGAAACTTGTTACAGAACTCAATTAGTCTTTCTCCTCTTTCATTCCTTGTCCCAAGCCCATATTCTCCTGTAACCTTTTCTTCTACTCCTTCCCCTACAACTGCATTCCAGTCGCCCATGACTATCAGATTTTCGTCCCCCTTTACATACTGCATTACCCTTTCAATATCCTCATACACTTTCTCTATCTGTTCATCTTCAGCTTGCGACATCGGCATGTGTACCTGAACTATCGTTGCCGGTGTTGGTCTTCTGTCGATTCTGATTAGAACAACCCGGTCACTGAACTGTTCACAGTAACACACCCTCTGCCCTACCTTCCTATTCATAACGAATCCTACACCTGTTATACCATTTTCTGCTGCTGTTGATATTACCCGATACTCATCTTACCAGAAATCCTTGTCTTCCTTCCACTTCACTTCACTGACCCCTACTATATCTAGATTGAGCCTTTGGATTTCCCTTTTCAGATTTTCTAGTTTCCGTACCACGTTCAAGCTTCTGACATTCCACGCCCCGACTCGTAGAACGTTATCCTTTCGTAGATTATTCAGTCTTTTTCTCATGGTAACCTCCCCCTTGGCAGTCCCCTCCCAGAGATCCGAATGGGGGACTATTCCGGAATCTTTTGCCAATGGAGAGATCATAACACTTATTCAATAACAGGCCACATGTCCTGTGGATACACGTTACGTGTCTTTAATGCAGTGGTTTCCATTGCCTTCTGCATCCTCATGTCGTTGATCATTGCTAATTCTTCCACCTTTTAGGGGAAATTTCACACCCCTAGGACAAGAGAGTGCCCTGAACCTCTATCCGCGCCTCCGCCCTCTTTGACAAAGCCGTTGGCAAAATGAGGCTGACTTCTTATGCCGGAAGTCTTCGGGCGCCAATGCCGATTATCTATCAAAATTTAGGCAGTGGCGGGGACCGAACCCGGGACCGAAGACGTGTTGATTTTGAATCAAAGACGCTACCCCTAGACCCGTATCAACTACGTAATACGAACAGATGTGGGCTCACATGGTTTCTAGACAGTGCATATGTAGTGTTGAGTTGTTGAATTGAAGTTAGTGTTCACAGATGGATATCGTTTAACCACAGGTGGGTCTATGTGTGTTAATGTCAGGACAGCAGCTGAAAATGGCCTCACATAGGCATGAAAACAGGGTCGCTATACTTTCAGCTTCCCAGTTTCTGCTACTTTTAAAGGTCATCCAACACATTTCCTCCACCTAAAATAAATTCAGGTAAATCATGGTAAATAGGAAATGTCTCAGAATTTTTGGCAGTTAGCGAATAAGACAAGCAAATATTCTCTTACAAAATTTTTATTAATTTCTGCATATACATTTACACATAAAAAACAACCTTTTCTCTACGATTTTTGGGTGTAGTTTTAATAAAATCTAGCCTAATCATTAACTTATAACTTAAATCCCCATCTGAATTGGATATTTCTTTTTTCCGCCAGTAATTTGATATTTACAAAGAAGGTACATCCTTGGATTCAAATATATATATCTATTTTCGGACCTGTAAACTATCTCCTTCATGGCTTTAACATTTAGCTCTGTTCCTTCTTGCAGGTCTGCTAAATGAAAGCATTTGGGGACTTTAATTTTACCACTTATTTCGTCCATGACGCTATTGTTGAACCGCTCCACATTTTCTTGTGTGAACACCAACAGCTCTTCTCGTACACGTTCTTGAAAAAATTTCTGTATAGAACTCCAAGTGTCCACTACATTTAGATATTCCATTTGTTTTAATCTCTGCAAATGGCCGTTCTGTTGTGACATGCGCAACATCCAGTTCCCCACATTTAAATATAATATAACCATGTTTAAGCCAGTCCAAATGGGAATGAAAGTTTATAAAAATATTATTCTTGTATCCTTTAATGTACTAAACATTCTCGATTCCACTGATTTTAGCCAGCACTCCTACACATGATCAAATTTCAGCGCTGTTTACTGTAAATGCAGATATTCTACAGGGTGTGTCATTAACTATTGCCGCCTAGAATAACTCCGAAAGTATGATAGTAGCTAAAACGTTTGTGGGACAAATGTATCATGGGATAATGGGGGCCATAATATGACGTTGGTTTTTTGTTGCTGGGTCGGGTCGAGTCAGATATATGAAGCTCAACTTTGTTTTTTTATTGTATCTATAGTTTGGTACTGATTATCTGTTAGCAGCTATCGAGACGGATCCAATGATCTGTAAGAGTAAGGTCTTTGAAGGTCAATGAAGATCAAAAAGGTGGCATGAACGTCCCTTTGCAGAAGGTGTTCAAAGTGATGACCATTAGTATCAATGCAGTGCTGCAATCTTCTTATCATGGATTGACATCGAAATAAGTGTCCAAGGAATAGAAAAGCAACTGGAATCACTCAACAGAGGAAAGTCCACTGGACCTGATGGGATACCAATTCTATTCTACACAGAGTACGCGAAAGAACTTCCCCCCTTCTAACAGCCGTGTACCGCAAGTCTCTAGAGGAACGGAAGGTTCCAGATGATTGGAAAAGAGCACAGGTAGTCCCAGTCTTCAAGAAGGGTCGTCGATCAGATGCGCAAAACTATAGACCTATATCTCTGACGTCTATCTGTTGTAGAGTTTTAGAACATGTTTTTTGCTCGCGTATCATGTCGTTTTTGGAAACCCAGAATCTACTCTGTAGGAATCAACATTGATTCCGGAAACAGCGATCGTGTGAGACCCAACTCGCTTTATTTGTTCATGAGACCCAGAAAATATTAGATACAGGCTTCCAGGTAGATGCTATTTTCCTTGACTTCCGGAAGGCGTTCGATACAGTTCCGCACTGTCGCCTGATGAACAAAGTAAGAGCCTACGGAATATCAGACCAGCTGTGTGGTTGGATTGAAGAGTTTTTAGCAAACAGAACACAGCATGTTGTTATCAATGGAGAGACGTCTACAGACGTTAAAGTAACGTCTGGTGTGCCACAGGGGAGTGTTATGGGACCATTGCTTTTCACAATATATATAAATGACCTAGTAGATAGTGTCGGAAGTTCCATGCGGCTTTTCGCGGATGATGCTGTAGTATACAGAGAAGTTGCAGCATTAGAAAATTGTAGCGAAATGCAGGAAGATCTGCAGCGGATAGGCACTTGGTGCAGAGAGTGGCAACTGACCCTTAACATAGACAAATGTAATGTATTGCGAATACATAGAAAGAAGGATCCTTTATTGTATGATAGCGGAACAAACACTGGTAGCAGTTACTTCTGTAAAATATCTGGGAGTATGCGTACGGAACGATTTACAGTGGAATGATCATATAAAATTAATTGTTGGTAAGGCGCGTACTAGGTTGAGATTCATTGGGAGAGTCCTTAGAAAATGTAGTCCATCAACAAAGGAGGTGACTTGCAGAACACTCGTTCGACCTACACTTGAGTATTGCTCATAAGTGTGGGATCTGTACCAGATCGGGTTGACGGAGGAGATAGAGAAGATCCAAAGAAGAGCGGTACGTTTCGTCACAGGGTAACCGTGATAGATCCAAAGAAGAGCGGTACGTTTCGTCACAGGGTAACCGTGATAGCGTTACGGAGATGTTTAGCAAACTCAAGTGGCAGACTCTGCAAGAGAGGCGCTCTGCATCGTGGTGTAGCTTGCTCGCCAGGTTTCGAGAGGGTGCGTTTCTGGATGAGGTATCGAATATATTGCTTCTCCCTACTTATACCTCCCGAGGAGATCACGAATGTAAAATTAGAGAGATTCGAGCGCCCACGGAGGCTTTCCGACAGTCGTTCTTCCCGCGAACCATACGTGACTGGAACAGAAAAGGGAGGTAATAACAGTGACACGTAAGGTGCCCTCCGCCACACACCGTTGGGTGGCTTGCGGAGTATAAATGTAGATGTAGATGAGTGTTATTCCTTATCACTTCGACACAGTCTGACAATCCTCTCTCGTACATCGTGCAAACAGTTAACATTCGCCGAATACGGAGTATCCATCTAACGTGCCGCTGATATGTAAACACCGTTCGACGGTTTCGCAGTACAACACTAATAAGAACAGTATGATTAGTATCGCCTAATAGAGCGAATGTGAATGATGTATTTCTTCGAAGAACAAGTCGATAGCGCTCTCATTTACGAAGAATACCAACAAAATTCAATGAGAGCTAGAGACTTTGCAACGCAACCATCCTACCGATGGTACTGGTAAAATTCGACCGTGTAGGATATTTACAGTCGCGTAACGTTTCCTAGTGCGTCTGCAAGTTACTCTCTGTAGCACTGGTTTAACAAATTCGTGTGCTCCACGAAATTACAGGCCACTGCGAGTTACTGCTGGGGTTTTAATAATTTCTAGTGGGTGGTTTTAACCTACCGGTAAAAATTTGAAGGCAACGGATAACGCAATCTTTAGAACCACTACAGAAGGCACCTATGCATGTCTTAATAGCTATCACAGAGCTTTTATTTTATTTTATTTTCACTTGTCGAGCGAGCGTTTAGGGGTTGATACTAGCCTACCACAGAACCACTCTACTCATGCAATGTTACAACTTCTGTTTAAAGCTTTCTCATTCATACAGCCCTGGTCGCACAAGGGAAGGAATGCAGGAAAACGTGGCACACACGAAATAAAATTAATAAATAAACACCATTTGGTCCGTTCTCTCATGCGTGTAACCAACTGATTTATTTCTGCAGAGTAAAATGGAAGAAATGGCTCTGAGCACTATGGGACTTAACTTCTGAGGTCATCAGTCCCCTAGAACTTAGAACCACTTAAACCTAACTAACCTAAGGACATCACACACATCCATGCCCGAGGTAGGATTCTCTCGCTATTAATTCTCTTGTACTGGAAATTTATTGAGAAAAATATGGAACTGAGAAACAAGTTCCGTTTCAAATTATACGCTGAGATATCTTTAACGTACTCACCCTACACGCCGTACATTTAAATATGATAAATTGAGAACTCCTGGAAACATATACAGCAAAAGAAAGTTACTAGCGAGGAAACGGAAGTTGTTACTCTTGTCACTGTCGTTCGAGATCCTTGTGTTAGTTCGCGTCAAATCGCAAGGGAATCTGGTATGATCCAGAGTAGTGTCGTTTGTGTCCTGCACAGCCATAAATATCATCCTTACCACATCAGCCTCCACCAAGAATTAATTGGTACGGATTATATGCGTCGCATTGAATTCTGCCCATGGGCTCACCTTCAGATTCAGAGGGATGACACATTTATTGCTTTGATTTTATTTACTGACGAGGCTACATTTACGAACCATGGAAATGTTAGTTTGCATAAAATGCATTATTAGGCAACTGAAAATTCATGCTGGCTGCGGCAAGTTGCACACCAACAACCGTTGTTGGTGAATGTATGGTCCGGGGTTCTGAAGGACAGAATTATAGGCCCTTGTTTCATCGAAGGAAATCTGTTATGGTAGGAAGTACACCACATTCAAGCAAGAAACGTTAGTGCTGTTATTGGAAGATATACCTTTAGGAACAAGGAGCAGGATGTGGTATCAATTTTTCGCTGCTGGTTGGAAATGAGTTGCAGAGACAGTTCCCAAATCGTTGAATCGGACGAAGAAGCAGATATGTCGTATCCGGCTCATTTGTCAGACTTGACATCTCTGGATTTTTTCTTGTGGGGATTCGTAAAAGACATTGTTTATGAAAACGTTCCAACTACACCTGAAGATATGCGATGGAGAATTGTCAGAGCATGTGCTTCGATAAGTACCAATGTGATAAGGAGTACCACTCAATCCATGATAAGAAGATTTCAGCACTGCATTGATACCAATGGTCATCACTTCGAACACCTTCTGTAAATGTACGTCCATGCCACCATTGTGACCTTCAAAGACCTCACTGTTACACATCGATGGATTTGTCTCGATAGCCGCTATCAGAAAGTAAGTACCAAACTATAGCATCCCATTTAAAAAAACAAAGTGACCTTCATATCTCTGACGCGACCCCACCCAGCAACAAAAAACCAACGTCATATTATGGTCTCCATTGTCCCGTGCAACTTTTCTTCCACAAACTTTTCAGCTGTTATCATAATTTCGGAGTTATTCTTGGTGGCAGCAGTTATTGACTCACCCTGTATATCCCTCAGTCATAACCATATTTATCCATTCACTGTGTTTAAAGCCATAAGTAAACCTTTCTTGCTCATCTGCAATAGTTACTTCTTTTTCCAATTGCAGTTTATATTCATCCATTATGGCGGTTGTCTTCGCCATGTACTCGACTCTTCGTTTCTTGACTTCAGTGTCCCCCATTACTAGTTTTCTTTTTCATGTGGATAACACTTTAACTGTACCTAGAGGAGTGATTTTCTTAATAGTGAATAGTTTAATTCTGTTTGACACGTTGGTTATTGTCCTTGATACTTGTCAGATAACATTTTTTGTGAGAGCAAGACCCTATTCGGCAATATCTACATTTGACGCAATTCTGGCGAACAGTGTCTTAGACTGTGAAAAATATGTTTCATCTGATTTAATATAACACTTCTGTACAACACTTATATCATCTTTGTTGGAGTCAGTCTTAAGGATCTCCACATAGTTTATAAATAGACAATAAAATCTGTAAGCAGACAGAACAAAACTTATAAGCTTTTCCCACTTTTGAGAGCCTGGCAGTCTTACTTGTACAGTAGGCAATTTATGGGTATTCTTACCACCCTAGTATACAAACTCAGCAGCTAATCTGTACATCATTAGTTATCTGATACCACATGGGTGTGATTAGCACAAAGTACAGGGGAGAACAGTCTAAATGCTGTTTGTTAGAGTCTTGCACAGGGTTCTGTAGTGGTGTACTGTTGCCACTAGACTCAAACTTCCATATGTCGTGGGTCTGACCATGAGGCATGCTCAATAGTCAAATGGCAAGATGACCACTCGCAATAAATAGGAAATACAGTATCGAGTCCCGGTCAGTCACAAATTTCCATTATGCAGCCGACAGTTAACCATATTCACAACTGCAATTACATTTCTTGTCGGTCGCCACACTGCCTGGCTGAAGGAGCATTGTATCATAATTCGGAATAACATAGGCATTGCAATATCGTAAAATTCGAATCTTCTCACTGATTTTTGAATATCTGCCAATAGGAAGGGAGTAGTTAGACCACATCAGTATTCTGGGTTGATCATCTAGTGTTCTGACATCATAGTTAGTGCCAGTATTCCAAGGATGATGAAATAAGGACAGTACCTTATGTCCTTCCACACCACTGACATGCAAATTGAATTTAAATAACTCCAGTTCCTCTCCATCTGAAGAGGCCTTGGAAGGTCCTGTGCTACTGACAGGCCGCCGTGTCATCCTCAGCCCATAGGTGTCTCTGGATGCGGATATGGAGGGGCAGGTGGCCGGCCCATTGCTCACCCATACATATGTCAGTTTATGAGACTGGAGCCGCTACTTCACAATCAAGTAGCTGCTCTGTTTGCTCGCCCATAAGGGATGAGTGCACCCCACTTGCCAACAGTGCTCGGCATACCGAATGGTCACCCATCCAAGTGCTAGCCCAGCTCGCCAGTGCTTAACTTCGGTGATCTAACTGGAACTGGTGCTACCACAGCGCAATAAATAATGAATAAATTATTATTACTATTATTTCCTCTACAGTACAGTGTCATTACCATGAAAATTCGAATTTAACACGAAAATTTGCATTTTCCAACAGTTTCGAATATCCCACCATTTTTCCAAGTGGGGGTGGGAGGGGGATGGAATAATGAATTGATCAATTTAATTAATTATTCTATTAATCTGATATTAAAATTGCACCAGAACCTCTTCATTTAGCTTCCAAACTGCAAAGGTGAAGGTCCCAGTTTCAGGTACTGGTCCCAGATTAGGAAGGGGAAGAGACGCACTAGGGGATGGGGATTTTCCAGATATGGAGGTAACTCATAGATTAATTTAATTAATTAGTCAATTAATTCTATATCAAAAGTGTTCCAGAACATCCTTTACTCTACTACTAAAATACTGGCATTTTTAATATAACACAGATACATGGATAAGAAATAGTTCTGGTCATATTAACGCATATTTTAAAATGTAAAGAGATAGTTCAAAGGAAACTGATGTCAAATTTTACCTTTATTGTTGCTCGCAGTTCTCTTCCCTGAACGGTAGTGCAAAGCGTGGTTGTAACACTACAACATAAAGAAATCTGTGTGAAGACTTATATTGGCACAGAATCCAAGCAAGTACAAGTGTATTGAAAAAGCACAAGTGTATTCAAAAACCCATATCACCATATTAAATGATTCTGTGGGTTCAATAGTGAAGTCTAAGAGTAATTAAAGAAATGTGTGGTAGTCAATTCCTTGTAATCTGCCTTAAACTTAATGTCTTTGATTCTGATACACATCAAATAAATACTGAAATTCTATAATAATTTAACTGTAAATCGTTCTGTTATAGCTTCAGAAGCTCCTAAATGTGTTAAATATGCAACTACTGAAACGTGTGATCTGTTTTCGCCATAACATATAACAAAGGTTAAGGGGGTAGCGATATGCGCGTTTACAGATGGCGTACACAACGAGGAACAGGGCATTGCATTGGCGGAGCTAGCATTTGTATTCAGGTGATTCATGTGAACAGCTTTCTGTCGTTATTAGGCCGCACGACGAGAATTTATAGACTGAAAGCGGAATGGTAATTGGCATGGGTATTCCATTTCGGAAATCGTTAGGGAATTCAATATTCTGATTTCCACAGTGTCAAGTGTGTGCGGAGAATACCAAATTTCAGGCATTACCTCCCACCACACAGAACGCAGTGGCCTACGGTCTTCACTTAACGACCTAGAGCAGCGGCCTCTGCGTAGAGTTGTCGTTGCCAACATGCAAGCAACAATATTTGAAGTAACAGCAGAAATCAAGGGGGGCGTACCACGTATGTATCCGTTATGACAGTGCGGCTAAATTTGGCATTAAATGGTTATGGCAGCAGACAACCGACGCAAGTGCCTTTCTTAATTCCACAACAACGCCTGAAGCACCTCTCTCCGCTCTTGACGACATCAGTTGGACCTTAGAGGCTTGGAAAATCCGTCCTGGTCCGATGAGTCTCGATTTCAGTTGGTTTGGAGTAAGTGGGTTTCGAGTGTGACGTAGACTCCAGTACCATGGACCCAAGTTGTCAACGAGGTACTGTGCAAGCTGGTGGTAGTTCCATAGTGGTGTGGGCTGTGTTTACATGGAATGGACTGGGTCCAACTGAACCGATCATTGACTAGGACTGATTATGTCCGGTTACTTGGAGACCATTTGTAGTCAAATAACAATGGAACTTTTATTTTTTATGGATGACATTGCACCATGTCACAGGGCCAGAATTGGCCGCGGTTGGTTGTAGAACATTCTGACGCTTCGAGTGAATGTTTTGACCACCCAGATAGCCCGACATAAATCCCATCGAACATTCGTGGGACGCAATCGAGAGGCCAGTTCGTGCACCGGCAACACTTTCGCAATTATGGACGGCTATAGAGGCATCACGCGTCAGTATTTCTTCAGGGGACTTCCAACGACCGACCTGTTGAGACCACGTTTGTAGAGATGCAGCACAGTGCCGGGCTAAAGCAGGTCCGACACGATATTGGGAGGTATCTCATGACTTTTGTCACCTCAGTGTAATATGTGCGTCGGGTATAAAAGGAAATTTTAGATCTAACTTGAAATTCTTTGTTGTGGTCAATTAATTATATTCCATAGACGTCTTCTTACTAAAGAAAAGTGCCACCTGTGGTATAAACTTCGCTGATACTCTCGTTGCTGAGTGCCCATAACCCTTGCCATCCCTCCTCCTCCACATTTAAACTATACTCTCTTCTGTTTCTTTATTTATGAAGTTTCATGAATGGACTGCAACACATATTTTTGGTTTGTTAATATGTTCAGTAGATGTGTAATAACAAAATTTTCAAACAGCTTTCTTTATCGTTCACTTTGTATATTTGATTAATGTTTGATCTTTGTAGGACTCAATGATGTGTCTTTTAGTCTTCTAAAACATATGTATAGCTTCACAAGAAACGCCTGTTATAGCTGTAATATCATCACTTTGAATGTCAACTGCCGTTAAATAGTCTTTAACTTAGATATAATCCTCTGCTGTGTTTCTAAGTCCAGTCTCTATTGAATGGCTCACGAATAAAGTACCTTTTATCTCGTCACGGTGACGGAAGGTAGATACTAAGAATATAATCATACATAAGTTAACATGTCGTTTTAGCTACTACGAAACAGAAGTCACACAAAAACAATGTAGGTATGTTTCACTATTAAATTAGTTATATGATGTTTCCATAATTCACACGTCAATAATTCAATGATTCAACAGAACTTAAATTATATGGTTTTACTTCTCACTGTTAGGAAAATGCTGCATGAGAACCGGATGTAAACGCAGAACTTGTAAAGAAACTGGTTCTCTACTTCTAAAAAAACCCTTTTAAATAATAAAACATGTCCTATACAAGGAATCTGATTATCCCTGTTAGTCATGGACGAAACAAAACGAAAAATTGGCATAGTCTTTGTCAGAACGTGCAGAATCTTATGTGAGGCCGATAAGACGTCAATTTTAATCTAAATATGGTATGCTAATGTTTACGTAATAAAAAGTAAATAAATTAGGTAATTAAGTACAATTATTATATAGATGCTATAAATCACTTTAACGGGGGCCAAATGAAGAATTAAAGTCAATATAATTCCAGAGAACATGCAAAAGTAAAAAAAAAAAATTATTGTAGGGGCCTACATAGACATCTCGCATCTGCTAGATGCCCACGAAATACGTAATTTTGTTTTGAAGCTGACAGCCAATGAGAAAATAGGTGCAGTTTTCAAACAGTAATGGCGGACAGCATCAGCTGGTAATATACGTAAGCCTAAATTTATGGTAGCTAATTTGACTACACAAAAAATAAAATACGTACTCCCTCCAAAAAAAAGTTACAAACAAACATTAAAATACAATTATAATGAGCAGAAAAATGTCTGAGAAGAATTTTGAAAGAAAATTATTAATTGAACTTTAATTTGGCGGGTTTTCAACACTGTCAACAAGAGCAAATAATGGAAAGAATATTTTTTGGAACTAAACAAAATTGAGATATTGTGACAGTATTTTTAAAATAGATAATTTAACTGTAAATGTCTTTAATTTTGAAATGAGAGAGAGCGTAATAATTTTCCTTTAATGTCTTGTGTGTTGCTGCAAGCAGTGCGATGTCAGCGGTGGTCCGCGCGGACGATGTGTGAAGTGAATCCTGGTTCGTTGCGTGAAAATAATGATGGATCCTCCTGTTTCATTAATATTCCAGTTACGGCGATGGTCCACGTCTCCGTTGTAGTCGAATCAGCTGGCAGCACTGGCGCTATAATAATAATAGTTCCGGTGTGTGCGTTGTCGTTACGCGAGCGACGTTTTATTACTAAAAGTTTATTAATCACGCGGTGTGGGTAGGTCGGAATTATGCAATGTCTTTACTATTTACTATATATGCCCGGTTAATGCCAATACTTCCCACAGTTCTTTCACCGTGTTGCCACAGGAAAACAGTCACATGTGTCTATCACTATAAGTCCATTAAATATCAGTTCAATTTACGTCGTCGTCTTTAAGACAGTTTGGACGAAATAATAAATGTTTCTTGATCACATCACAGCACTGTTCTTTTACTTAACATTTTTGGATTGTTCCACGCAATTCTAACAGTTAGTGTCTCCACACGACAATGGTGTCTGATTCATGGCTAATTGTCACAAGTTTACACAGTTTTTAAAATCGTCGCCGCAAACACTCAATATACTTTTAAGGTTTTACTGTTCACTTAATAATGCACGATCTCCTATTAACACAGCGGACGCACTGTAATTAATTGTTCCTCCGCGTATCACCGTCTTTCACGCCGAACGTTGTTTTTTTTCCATCCGCGAATCGGCCACGTACCACAACAACTCGCACGCGCTCTATCGACAGTCGTTCGCTCTCTCTCTCTGACACAGTACTTCTCCTAGCCTAATCGAAGATTTACAAAGCGTATAGAACCAGAACATTCATATTCATACAATATAAATTATAAAATAGTAGCAAACTGAATGAAGAAACAATGTGACGTATTAACAAATAAAGAATAGTTGAAATAAATGATAAAAAACGTACTATGACAAGGTAATGCACAAAAAAATTATCGACTTTCGGGGAAAGCAATGTCTTTACAAACTGTAAAACTCAAAGCAAAGAGAAACATCAGCATAAGATGTAGAATGTTTACAAAATTTATCAAGATTTAGGTGGGGATGTGATAAGTTCCCGGTGGAAACATATATATTTCGGATTAGCAGTGTTTTTATGGTTCTGTACGTCAGTCTGTGAAAACAGAACCCTCATAGGATCAGTTTGTTGTTATCTGTCTGTCTGTCTGTCCGTCCTACTATTGGAAAGTCTTTTTCTTACGAACGGGTGGACACATCAAGTTGATATTTGTGTCACACAATAAGTTGTACGGTACCTTAGCAGTGCAAAATATTAACGTTTTAAAATATTTAAGCTTCTAACCTAATGCAATCAAAACATACGTTCACTGATGTCTCATATTTTGATATTCGCAAACTCAGTCATCAGAACCAGGAAGGTCCTTCTCATTGACTTAGAATCATGAAATTTTCCAAGAGACCAGTTTTCACACTACAACCAAAGGAAGAAATCCGGAAAGTGTTAATTCGTAATTATATTACACGACAAGAAATAATCATTTGTTCTCACGACTGTCTGTCTGTTGAGACCCCATTTTCACAGGAACGGGTGGATATATCAAGGTGAAATTTGTATCGTACTAATGCCTATAGTCTTTCGCTACTTTAAAAACGTTAAGCTCTTAAGTCTATGAAATCAAAAGTTGCGGTTATTTATGCCACATATTTTGATACACGCAAACTCACTGCTATAAGATACTGCCACATGACGTAGAATCATGTATTTGTCAACCGGAAAGGTTTCACAATACAAGTAAAGGAAAAGAATCAGAAAATTGTTAATTTGTAACTATGCCACATGAAAAAAATATTTCCTTTGTCTTTTGTTAGCCGACTTCAAACTTGAAATTACAAAATTCTGGTAAGTTTTGGAATTCCTGCTCCAATATCCTCCCAGTATCAATGTCCATAACAGACAAAAATCATCGAAACCCTCGATTCCCAGAATGGATGAACTATGTATACATATAATTCAGTTTCTACCGAACGCTCAGTGCGCAGCTGGTTATCAGTGCATTCTACTTAAAAAACGGTTCTCACGCGAACTACACTCACACATTAAGATTGCAGTACCTACAAGGAGTTCTATAACACGAATCAAAGCTGGGAGGCGTGTTCATACATCAGAAAGAAGATGTCGGTAGGCGCGCTTCTACATTTGATAGAAGATGTCGGTTCAAATCTCGCGCCAGTCGCATAGAAGTGACGCCAACTATGACTTTATGAGGATGCAAATCGGATTTGTTGTAGTATAGTCGTGAGCGTTAGTTACCTTTGGGATTGAGTGTGGTGAGTATACGTCAGTCAAGAATGCCTTTAAGGCGACAAACACGCCATTATCAACGCCAAAATGAGTTTGAACGAGGTCGTGTAACAGGGCTTCGAAAAGCTGCATGCTCCTTCTGCGATACTGCAAAAAGGCAGGAATGCGCCCACTATACATGAGTGTAGGCAGCGTTATAGTCACTAGAATATACGGTCGCAAGAATACAGGGCTGCGAACAGCCACGTGGCATTGCTTAGAGGGTAGACCAAAGACAATCGTGTTCGGCGTTTGATTCTGGCGCATCGCAGCAGTTGGCACTACAGTGACTCAACGACTGTTACAAATCGGTTGCTTCAAGCACAGCTCCGAGCCAAACGCTCTTTAGCGTGCATTCCACTAAACTCAAACCACGGCCATTTTCGGCTTCAGTAGAGTCAAGCGAGAGCTTATTGGAGGACCGGATCGAGGTTTGTTGTGTTTTCTGATGAAAGCAGGTGCCGGTGACGGCCGTGTGTTGCTGAGAAGGGGGCCGGTTGAGGACCTGCAACCAACCTGTTTGCGTGCTAGACACACTGGACCTAACCTGGTGCAGTTTCGTATGATAGCAGGAGCAATCACGTGGCTATCCAACCCACCCCGACTGCAAAATTCGTACGTCGATCTGGTGATTCGACCTGTTGTGCTGCCATGCATAAACCGCATTCCAGGGGATGTTTTCCAACAGGATAGCGCAAACCCACAAACCGCTGTTGTAACCGAACATGCTCTACAGAGTGTCGACATTTTACCTTGGCCTGCTCAATCACCAGATCTGTCTCCAGTCTAGCACATATGGGAGATCATCCGACAATAATTCCAGCGTCATCCACAAACCGCATTACCCATCTCTACACTGTATTGACCGACCAAGTGCAACATACAAGGAACTCCATCGCACAAACTGACATCCGGCACTTGTACAACGCAATGCAAGCACGTTTGCGCGCTTGAATTCAACATTTTACCGGCTACACCGGCTGAATGTACCAGCATTTCACAATTGTAATGGCTTATATCACGCTTACACTAACCTGTGATCTTGCAATGTTGATTATTTAAATATGTTACATAGGCAGATTCACTACTCTACAATTATTTGCTGGTGTTTTTCCGTCAGCGTATACGGCAGATGGGGAATATTAGCGGGCAGTATTCACTTACGGTTAGTATTGAAATATCACATTGCGGTTTTGAAGAGCGCGCCGCAGCGCGTAGTGCGAAGCAGTCGCTCTCCGTTTCTGGCGGTGGCGCCGCTGTGGCAGTCGCAGCTTTGGTGTCTCCCTCTGGTGGGAAAGGGGAAAGGTTGCCTGTTCACGTGCATTTAAGGGGCGCTATGTGTTGCAGATTTGCACCAGTGTAGTCTTTCAGAGGCTGTTGTGAGCAGTCGTAACTAAGGCCGTGTCAAAAGGGAGCGGTAAGGTTCTCTGCCCGGAAGCTCATATAGTCAAAACTTGTTTCTTTCTGCCTCTGAATAAATTGTAACTTTGATATTTAGAGGGTGCTTTCTGGTTATAATTATAAATTTGTTTTTTTAATACTTTTAGGCACTATTAAAGTGAATAAAATTCCCATTTGTTAAAAGGAATTTGGTTATGATTTCATCAGTTACTCCCTGGCAACTACTTCCATGCTTACATAGTGTGATTAAATGTGTTAATGTTCTTTCTGAATCGCTAGTAAATAAAAGAAACTCTTTAGAATATTCTTTGGAAATAAATCACGGTTCAACAACTGAAATCAAAACTTTTATAGGCCTTCTAATGATGACATCAATATTCAAATCGTCTCATGAAGATATGTTGTCTCTTTTCGAAAAGGATCTGACCGGTCGTCCTATATTTGTGGTGACAAAGTCGGCAAAGCGCTTTGAAACACTTCTAAGCAGCCTGAGACTTGACGATGCGTCTACCACAGACGAAAGAGAGAAGTCAGATCGCGCAGCTGCTATATCAAACATTTTTGAGAAATTCATTTTCAATTCTCAGCAATTATACTGTGCAAAAGACAACGTTACAGTGGATGAAATGTTAGCACCATTCAGGGAAAAACGTCCTTTCCGTGTTTATACGCCTAGCAAACCAGCCAAATATGGCATAAAAATTACGTACCTGGCAGACTCTGGAAGCACTTACCTCTTCAATGCCTGCATATATTCAGGGAAAGATAGTGATGGATGTGGCCTGACAGAAGAAGAGAAAAAGGTTGGCAAACCACCTCAGGCTGTTTTACGTCTGTGCAAACCAATAGAAGGGAAGCAGTGGTTGGGAACGGAGTGAGACAGGGTTGTAGCCTCTCCCCGATCTTATTCAATCTGTATATTGAGCAAGTAGTAAAGGAAACAAAAGAAAAGTTCGGAGTAGGTATTAAAGTCCATGGAGAAGAAATAAAAGCATTGAGGTTCGCCGGTGACATTGTAATTCTGTCAAAGACAGCAAAGGACTTGGAAGCGCAGTTGAACGGAATGGACAGTGTCTTGAAAGGAGGGTATAAGATGAACACCAACAAAAACAAAACGAGGATTATGGAATGTAGTCGAATTAAGTCGGGTGATGCTGAGGGAATTAGAGAAGGATATGAGAGGCTTAAAGCAGTAAAGGAGTTTTGCTATTTAGGGAGCAAAATAACTGATGATGGTCGAAGTAGAGAGGATATAAAATGTACACTAGCAATGGCAAGGAAAGCGTTTCTGAAGAAGAGAAATTTGTTAACATCGAGTATTGATTTCAGTGTCAGGAAGTCGTTTCTGAAAGTATTTGTATGTAGTGTAGCCATGTATGGAAGTGAAACATGGACGATAAATAGTTTAGACAAGAAGGGAATAGAAGCTTTCGAAATGTGGTGCTACAGAAGAATGCTGAAGATTAGATGGGTAGATCACATAACTAATGGGGAGGTATTGAATAGAATTGGGGAGAAGAGGCAGCATATGGGTTTTTATTCTAAACAGACAAGCTTTGAGGCGTGCTTATTGTGAGGGACAAGTTGTAACTCCGGTTCTCCCTGTGCTGGAGCCACGGCATCTGGCCGACACCCGATGACGTCGAAGTTCTGGAAGCAGAGGAGCGAGTTGCCGACCACCGGTGCCGTCGCGCGCCAGAAGCCGATGCGGCTGTAGCAGCAGTTAGCCCGGGCCCGCCGATAGGCGCTCTCGCCGCACAAGCGCAGAGTCGGCCACTGGCCGCCGTCCAGGCGCGCAATTGGGACGTCCGCTCCAGCAGTCGGACAGACCGGAACCACGTCCGTCCGCTGCTTAGCAGTCGCGGC
Source organism: Schistocerca piceifrons (assembly GCF_021461385.2). Taxonomy (NCBI): domain Eukaryota; kingdom Metazoa; phylum Arthropoda; class Insecta; order Orthoptera; family Acrididae; genus Schistocerca; species Schistocerca piceifrons. The sequence goes on along the minus strand of NC_060144.1, from coordinate 155,870,606 downwards.
CTACCGGATACGAACGTACACCGCATAGTTTCTCGCTTGGCCGCACACGAGTGGTGGCTAAATTAGTTTGAACAACCATGCAGCACGTTATAAGGACACGTCTGTCATCTAAAGCAGCTAGGCCACTCCAGCGACTCGCTATATGTAAATCATGAATAGCTCTCAATGCAGTTCGTGCAAATCCCTAAGAGCAGCTGGGGGCGGCTGTTGTTTGTTGTGGCCTTCACTCCGATGAAAGGTTTAATAACGCTTTCCGTGCTAATCAATCTCGAGCAAGTGCTCTCCAAGACTACAAAAAAAAAAAAAAAAAAAAAAAAAAGAAACAAAAAAAAGACGCATCACGAAGGAATCATCAAAAAGGGACTGAAATCAGTAGATGTGCCGTACATGTAAAGACAAACAGATGACTACAATTTCAGAAAAAAAACTTGGATGATTTATTCAAGAGAGGGCTTCACAAACTGAGCAAGCCGATACAGTATAGGTCCACTTCTGACCCTCACGCAGGAAGTTTCTCGGCTTGGCATCGACTGGTAGAATTAATGGATGTTCTCCCGAGGCATGTCGTGCCAAATTCTGTCCAGTTGACACGTTAGGTAGTAAAATTCCCGAGCTGGTTGGAGGGTCCTGCTCATGATGTTCTACCGAGGCATGTCGTGCCAAATTCTGTCCAGTTGACACGTTAGGTAGTAAAATTCCCCAGCTGGTTGGAGGATCCTGCTCATAATGCTTCCAACGTGCCCAACTGGGCAGATATCTGGCGACCTTGCAGGCCAAGATAAAGTTTGGCGAAGACAAAGACTAGCATTAGAAACACTTACCGTGTGCAGGTGAGCGTTATCTTGCTGAAATTTAGGCTCGGGAGGACTCGCCAAATGGGCAACAAAACGGGACATAGAATATCGTCGACGTACCTCAGTGCTGTAAGGGTGTTGCGGCTGATAGCCAAAGGGGTCCTGCTTCCTGCTATGAAATGAAATGGCAGCGCTATACGTACCCTTCTAAATCGCGTCTGCAACGGAGGTGCGTTCCAAGTAGAGAGTTGTCATTGAGTTTCTTTTGGCGGAAAAGCAGAGCATCGCACGTATTCATAGGTGCTTACAGAATGGCTACGGAGACCTGGAAATGAACAAAAGCACGGCGAGTCGTTGGGCGACGTGTCTGTCATCATCGCAACGAGGTCGAGCAAACCCGTCCAATGTCCGCGTAAAGCCCTGCTGCACATAGCTGTGACTCCTGCAATGTTGAAACGTGGAGACGCTCTCATTCGAAGTGATCAATAGATCACAATAAAACACCTCGCAGCACAACTGGATATCTCTGCTGGTACTGCTGACGCACTCACTCGCCCGTTGGGGCACTCAAAGGTGTGTGTCCGCTGGGTAACTCGCTGACGAACAGAAGACCACAAAGAGCAACAAAGGAACAGTTGCACGAAAATGCTAGCGCGTTACGAGGCTGATCGTGACAATTTCTTCTCTAAAATCGTCACAGGCGATGAAACGTGGTTTCCTCACTTTGAACCGGAAACAAAACGACAATCCATGCAGTGGGGCCACACCAACTATCCCAGGAAGCAGAAGTACAAAGCCGCACACTCGGCCAGTAAAGTCATGGCTACCGTCTTCTAGGACTCTAAAGAGGTTATTCTGGTTGATGTCATCCCTCATGGTGCAACCATCAACTCTGAAATGCACTGCACTCTCCTCAGCCAATTGGAGAAACGACTCGAGCGTGTTCTTTGCAACGAGAATGTAAACGAACTTTCCTCCTCCATGACCACACAAAGCCTCAAACTCACACAGGTCTGTGGAGCTCACAAAACTTCATGGGCCTGTACTCCCTCACCCATTCTACAGCCCTGATCTCGCCCATTCCGACTTCCACGTGTTTGTCCCAATAAAGGACGCACTCGGAGGGAAGCAGTACAGGGATCACGGGGATGTTACTGATGCAGGAAGACGTTGTCTCCGAGTCGACCAGTGGAGTAGTATCACGTGGTTATTCAGACCCTCCCAGTAATATGACGTAAGGCCGTAGCACTGAACGGAGATTATGTTGAAAAACAGTGTTTTGTAGCCAGAAGGGGGGGGGGGGGGGAGGGAATATGGTGTATTGGAATCCTGAATAAAAATTATGTGATTTATGGATTCTTCCGATTCTTCTTGGTAGAAAAGTTCCATATTTAAGGTTGAATAACAAGTAAAATGCTTAGAACAAACCTTAGAAACCAACCTGCTTTTGCAAAAAGTGAGTTGTGTTATTTATTGAGCGCCGCTCGTACATAGCAGGAAGAAATATATTGGTTAACCCCTCCAGAAACGTAAGGCCTCGTAACTTTAACCCTTAACCCGAAACATCGGTCTCTCTGACCCCTCGTTTATTTTAAATGTCGAGTGTGGCAGCACTGTAAAAAAAGCGCGGCTTCACTTTCACAGTACCTTCGCCGCAATACTTGCCGCGTGTAAAGCAGAAGTCAACAACCAGTTTTAATTCGTCAGTGAAGACACACAGAGTATTGTTTAGAGGAGTGCGCGAAGTTGTGTGCCTGAGATACCGCATGTTTCGCATTACGTACAAGAATTTGGAAGGTCTAATATAGTGCACGTTTCTAATTACGACATATTCTGCTCTCAGTTGCTGTTATTTAATATCGTCTTCTTCTATGCATAAATTTATGTCATATTTCGGGTATAATATGGATCGACTCTCTAAGAAGAGTAACGTATTTGCAGCTAATCCAGATTTGGAAGCTTGAGTGCAAGCGCAGTTACGGGATTTAGATTGTGGGGAAAATGGGTCGATGACGACACATTTGACGATTCTGTTGATGATCCAGATGTCGTGATAGGTGATAGTCACCGTGAAACAGAGAATCATACTATTGAACTAAATGTTTTATTGGAAGAATAGCCTGGAGTGGTCTATACTACAGATATATCTCATAGCAAACACAGTACCTTTGTGGTAAAAATAATTTCCAATGGGAACGTTCTGAGTCTGTTAGAAAGAGAAGAACATCAGATCACAACATTCTGAAAGGTGGAATGCCAAAAGTCGAAGTTTGTGACAAAGTCCTACTAAATCTCAAATATGGGAGAATTTATTTGATGATGACATGACAGATGAAACAGTTTTACATAAAAACGTGAAACTGAATACAATGAGGGCAATGTGGTAGGAAACAACTAATCTGTCCTGTTACAGAGATACTGACAACGCTGAAATCAAAGCTTTCATAGGCCTTTTAATGATGACATCAATATTCAAATCGTCTCATGAAGATATGTTGGCTCTTTTCGAAAAGGATCTAACCGGTCGTCCTATATTTGTGGTGATAATGTCGGCAAAGCGCTTTGAAATACTCCTAAGCAGCCAGAGACTTGACGATGCGACTACAACCAGAGACGAAAGAGAGAAGCTAGATCGCGCAGCTACTATATCAAACAGTTTTGAGAAATTCATTTTCAATTCTCAGCAATTATACTGTGTAAAAGACAACGTTACAGTGGATGAAATGTTAGTACCATACAGGGGAAAATGTCCTTTCCGCGTTTATACGCCTAGCAAACCAGCCAAATATGGCATAAAAATTACGTACCTGGCAGACTCTGGAAGCACTTATCTCTTCAATGTCTACATATATACAGGGAGAAATAGTAATGGATATGGCCTGATATAAGAAGAGAAAAAGGTTGCCAAACCAACTCAGGCTGTTTTACGACTGTGCAAAACAATAGAAGAAAGTAACAGAAACATTATCGCTGACAACGGGTTTACATCTATAGAACTCAGTCGTCAGCTGAGAAAGAGAGGACTAACATGCGTAGGAACGGTCAGAAAGAACAAACGCGAAATTCCCAAGAGTTTTCGGCTGATAAAAGTATGCCCATTCGGTCAGCGTAATATGGTTTCATTTGTTCGTAAGAGAAACAAGGCAGTAATTCTTGTGTCTTCAACTCATCATTCCATTGAAAATGATACCATAAAAAATAAGCCAGAAATTATTTGTTACTACAATGCAACGAAATCTGGAGCAGATTTGCTCGACATGAAATGTGCCAACTATTCGTCAAACAGACGTACAAGGCGCTGGTCAATGGCAGTCTATTACACACTTGTAAACATCAGTTGCGTGAACAGTTTTGTTCTTTCTTTGTGCTACAGGGGAAACTCGATGCTAATTCGTCTCAAATTCCCAGAAGTCTGGCCTTGGAGCTGATAGAGCCACATCCAAGAAGACGCCTGGAAATTCAAAATTTACCAAGAAATATCAAGTAAATGATCCACAAAGTTCTGGGAGACTCTCAGCAATCAAGCGAAGGCATACCAAGTGATAAAATGGACAAAAGGAAGACGTGTATGAAGTGCCCTGCGTCCAAGAAGAGGAAAACGGCGTATAAGTGCATCAAATGTAGTCACCCAGTTTGCCCGGAATGCAGCAGAAAGATGTGTGTCGACTGTGCAAAAGACATGTGATTTAATATTTCAGTTCAGTTGATTGTTATCTTTTCTTTACATTTTCTGCAATCTTTTATTTATATTTAGTAATAATAACAATGGTGAAAATCATACGAAATCTGACACTGAATGACTGCACGTACTTGTGTTATTTTGTGTGTATTTTATATAATTTAAACAACAAAGTGTTTATATGGACTGAAAAGTGTCAAATTTACTTAGAACATGAAGTAACTGAGTATTTACTTGATTTCTGTCAACTTATGTGGAGTTCTGTGATATAAAATATTAAGCGGCCTGAGAGACTGTATGTTTCTAGTTACGCACATTTCAGAGATGTTTCGGATTAAGGGTTAAAAGTAAAGCACCCCGTGATGCAGAGTGCCTTTCTTGTAGCATCTGAAACTGGAGTTGGCTAACCGTCTCCGTGACTCTTTCGTGTTTAGGAAATGAACTTATTACCAAGTGTGCGACTCTTCTTCGGATCTTCTCTGTTTCCTCTCTCAATCCTATCTGCTTCAGATGCCAGACTGACGTACAGTATTCAAGAACCAGTGTTTAGTAAGCTACCACCTTCGTGGATGGACAACATTTTCTGAGTATTCTTCGAAGATTCGCAGTCCACGATATGTCTCACTTTCGATTAATTGTATGTGGTCGCTCCAATTTAAATCGCTCCCTACGCATGCCCACACTTATTTTATGGAAGTAACTGCATCTGCTGGTTGTTCTGCAATCGCGTAATCATACAATAATGGATTTGTTTGCCTATTTGTCCGCAGATCGCTACATTTGTTTATTCCCCCTTTCCTTTCCCATTCGCGGGTGGTGCGTGTGAAGGACAGCTGTCGGTAAGTCCCAATATTAGCTCTAATTTATCCTATTTTCACGTAGTGATCATGTCGCAAGACGTATGTATCAGGAAGACATAAGTTGCCTGACTCTTTCTGGAACGTAAGCACTCGGGATTTGTGTGGAAACCACTCTGTAAAGCACAACGCCTCTCTTATGGTGCGTGCCACAGGAGTTTGGTAAGCATCTCCTCGCAACGTTCTCGTGATCACTAAATCTGCATCTACATTCTCCGTAATCCACAGTACAGCGTATGGCGGTTAGCGATTGTTTCTCCTACTACATTCGCTTATTTAGCGAGGTAACAGCTACCGTCTGCAATTGCGATACGCACCCTGATTTTCTTATATTATTCTAATTATCCCCACACACGATCTACAATGCATGCAGCCTTCCTTGACTACGGGTTCTCCAAAGTGACTCATCAAGATATACCAAGAACTGGATCATCTTTCTACCAAAGATATTCATTCACGTTACAAGAGCATCACTTTTATATGGGCTATAGGGACATTTACGATCCTAGCAACACTCGTTCGACGTCTATTAAATGATGACTATTAAATTACATCCTGACGAAACACTCCGCTCCTTTTCTCTACCTCTATTATCAATCCTACCTAACAAGTGTATCACACTGGCTAGAAGCACTCAAATTTTTGTCGAACTAGTGTTTTTTCAGCCCCCTATTTCGTGGACGAAATACGATTCCTTAAGATTCTGCCAATGAATTACCGCCCGCCATCTAATTATCCGGTAACTAATTTTATGTGGTTCATTTTTTCTGCATACAGAGACGTGTAGCGTGGCATGTAAAAGGGCAACATTTTCTGGTCGTAAAGGCGCGAAATGTAGTGCAACGCGATTACCATTTCGTTGTGGCGAGCAGACAATGTGACAGTGGGCAGACAGATTAATGGCTGCCCGGCCATCGCGGTCACAGGGGGCGTTATTGCGACGGGTACGTGTCGCTAGTAAACGCACGGCCCGTCAGTAATGCTGGCGCTTATGTGGCTGCTTTACCAAGCTGTCTCCGTAACAGTTTGTATGTACTGCTTCTGTATTCATGTCATAAGTTTCATCTGTTGCAGCTTCCGACGCTAGCATGTTTTGTGCAGCCTCTTCATCTCTTTAAACTAGTGCTACCTACATCCATTTGAACCTGCTTTCTGTTTTAAGCCATTAAACTTAACAATATTTAGCCCCTCTTCCTTCCCTCTCCTCAGCCCCCCCACCCCCCCCCCCCCCACCCCCCAGTCACACACACATACAATTTTCACCTTCACCAAATAACCTATTCTTTGATGCTTCAGAATCATGTGTTCTGTCAGTCTGCTCACTCCTTCAATCAGCATTTGCCAAGAAGCACTTTTTTCCTGAATTCGAATCAGCACCTACTGATTAGTTATGCAAGCTATCCGTTTAACGTTCAGCATTCTTTTGCAGTTCACATTTGAAAATGGTCCACTCTCTTCCTTGTCTGTACTGTTCTTCCTGCACGTTTTATTTTCATAAATTATCGTAAACGACTTCGTAACAGATTTATATTCACTGTTAACTAATGTTCCTTTTCGATAAAGCTTTTCTTCCTTTTGTCGGACTCCATTTTATAACCTTATTACTGATGTCCTCGTCATTTACTTTGCTGTCTATTTCTACGTACATTTCCCTTCCAGTTCGACTCGCAAACAGAGCGAGCGAAAAACGACTGTCTAAATGTCTATGTACGAGCCCTACTTCCTTATCTTCATGCTTCTTATGCGAAACGTACGCTAGCGGCAGTAAAATCGTTCTGCAGTCAGCTTCAAATGCCGGTTCTCTAAAGTTTTACAGTAGCGTTTCGCGAAAAGGACGTCATCCCTCAGGGATTCGCAGTTGATTTCACGCGAAGTATCTCCGTAACCTACTGGTAACAAGTCTAGCAGCCCGTCTCTGAATTGCCTCTACGTCTTCCTCCTTAAACAGCTGTTGGCACTTACGAACTGGTCGCGTTCTGTAAGGCGTCTCATTTACAGACGAACCACATTTACCTAAACTTCTCTCAATAAACCGAAGTCGACCATTCGCTTTTCCTACTACCGACCTCACGCACTCGTTCCACTTCATATAAAAAAAAAAAACGGCTCTGAGCACTGTGGGACTTAACATCTGAGGTCATCAGTCCCCTAGACTTAGAACTACTGAAACTTAACCTAAGGGCATCACACACATCCATGCACGAGGCAGGATTCGAACCTGCGACCGTAGCAGCAGCGCGGTTCCGGACTGAAGCGCCTAGAACCGCTCGGCCACAGCGGGCGGCTCACTTCATATCGCTTTGCAGCATTAACCATAGATATTTAGTAGATGTGATTATGCCAACATTATCGTATTATTTTTCCTACTCATCTGCATTAACTTACATTTTTCTACGTTTGTGGCATGCTGCCATTCGTAACTCTAGCTAGAAATTTGCCTAATCCATCTCGTATTTCCTACAGTCACTGAACAACAACACCTTCCGGAACACCATAATGTCATCAAAAAACACCCCCTGATTGCTGCTCACCCTTTTCGCCATATCATTTATCTATATAGATAAAATAAGCTGTTCTATCACACTTCGCTGGGGCACACCTGACGACTCCCTTTTCTCCGAAGAACACTCGCCAATGAGGACAATATTTTGCAAGTCTTCGTACCATTCCTGTATCTGGAAACCTGTTCTAGGTACTTGTCCCTTTGTCAACAGCTTGTAGTGGGGCACCGTATCAAAAGCTTCCTGGAACTCTACGACTATGCAATCTGCTCGTTGATCTTCATACATGGCTCGCAGGATATCCTGCGATAAAAGAGCAAACTGCTTTCAAAATTTGTGCTGATTTGTGGACAGAAGGCTTCCCGTCTCAAGGAATTTTATTATATTCAGATATAGAATACGTTCAAGATTTCTGCAGAAAACCGATGTCAACCATGTTGGTCTGCAATTTTGCCGGTCCGTTCTTTTACCCTTCTTGTATACAGGGCTCACCTGCACTTTTTCCAATAGATTTGGACTTTTCGTAGGGCGAGAGATTCACGATAAATGCGAGCTGAGTAAAGGGCCAATGATGTAGAGTGCTCTGTAAAACCGCATTGCGATTCTATCTGGACCTCTGGCTTTTTTTTTTAAGTCTTTCAGTTGCTTCTTTACGCCAGGAAAGTCTATTGCTATGTCCTCCATATGGGAATGTGTCAGATGGACAAACGATTGTATACTTGTACGATTCTCGTGCATGCTTTATTTCTTAAACACGAAGTTTGAAACTTCAGTTTTCCTTTTACTGTCTTCTATTGTCACTCCAGTCTCGTCAACGTGTGTCTGGATACAAGCCTTCGACTCGCTCAGCTTTTTACGTAAGACCGGAATTTCTTCGGGCCCTCGGCAAGATCTCTAGCTAAGGTATCACGATGGTAGTGGTCGTATGCCTCGCGCATCGATCTGTTTTCATACGCTTGAATTTCTACTAACTTTTGCCTATCGTCACTTGCGCGTTCTTGTTTGAACTGAGGGTACAATCGCCTCTGCTTTCTCAGCGTTTTCCAAATTCTACTAGTAAACTGCAGTGTGTCTTTTCTGTCTATAATCGACTAACTAGTAACACAAAGCGCAACTGGGAATCCGCTTGAACTTTGTTCGTAATCCTTCTACATCCATCACAACTGAACTAAAAGTAGTGTTACAATTGGTATACGAGCCGAAAACCCTGATGCAGCAGCCATTCGCACTTTTTTCTCTGTGGTGTCGTATGACAAATGAGATAACTGTAGACGTTATATTTCGCTGACAGCAGCATCAGCACTTCTTTACCTCCGAGGCAATTGCAGGATTCATGGCTTCTGGACATGTGTAAAGGCCAAGGAGTGGAGGGGGAGAGGACGGCCCACCCCCGCACACCCTGCCCAATGGAGCCCTGCTCGGCGGTCATTGGCGTGCAGGTAGTCTACACAAAGCGAATCACTAACATAGTCACACGTTTAGCAGACATGCTTCATTCACACAGTTTGTGGGAGTGAAAGATGCACATGTAGCACACACACTACATCAATGTGTTTTGTGGGAGCAAGATTTAATTGTCATTCACACAAACGTGCAACTTATATACTCGTAATCCATCATGCCTGCTGGCATGCCTGCTGAGTATCAAGATGTTGAAGTGCCCATGCCCCCCCCCCCCCCCCCCCCCCTGTGTCTGCACTCGGCAGGGAGTCTGTGATGTCACAATGTTATAACTAATATGTACAATCAAATTTTTTTTTTTCAGACGTGGTTGCACCCACCAATGCACAGCACTGCATATATTGGAATGGTTGACCATTTTTAATGCTTATTCAATCTCCAACCACACAAGAAGTGTAAGCAATTACAGTAAGTATTCATCTATCTATAACTGTTACTGTGTTATGAGTAATTTTATAGTTAGGATTTGATTTGTTACTGTTGTAGCGCTAGTGGAGGTGTTCATAACAGCACTAGTTCGTAGGTTATTAAAATATCCCTTCACAGCACTCTGTCACGGCTCTTGCATCTTGACAGTGAAGATGATTATTGAAGACATCAGCTGTAAATATGTGAAAAAAATTCCCTCATTCTCACATCACGCTGCTAAGCATTCAGTTTTCTGCATGAACTTATATTCCTACAGCACAATGAGATGCGAGCGCTGACGATGGTGCGCAGCTGACTTCATTTGCAGTGCCGAGGATGTGATTGAAGCATCTTGCTGTTGTTGCTGCGGTATTCTAGCAATCGTAATTTGGATGTTGTTGGCAAATATGTAATAATAAATAATAATTGCTTAAATAAGTGTACATAATATCATGGAAAGTAGGAGCGCTTACAGCAATGAGGAGAAATATTGTAAGTATCTAACGTTCTATATGCACATCTACATCAATACTCCAAAACTGCTTCTAGTACCATTAATTGATCCCTCCCTTCATGAATGGTGCATGGGAAGAATGATTGTCGGTAGGCCTCTCTATTAGCTCTAATTTCTGAAATTTTCCACTGTGACCATTTCGCGATGTGGTGGAAGTAGTAAACTGTCCGACTCTTCCTGGACAGTAATCTGCTGCAATATCAGTAGTAAACCTCTATACTGGTGAACAGTACTCAACAACCAGTCGAACAACCGCTGAGTTGCAGTTCCTTATAGTTCTTCCTATGAATCTTTGACGTCTGCTTTACCTACTATTTCTTTTCTGCAATCATTCCACTTAAGATTGTTACTCCTAGATATTTTACCCCCCCCCCCCCCCCCCATGAACCATGGACCTTGCCGTTGGTGGGGAGGCTTGTGTGCCTCAGCGATACAGATGGCCGTACCGTAGGTGCAACCACAACTGAGGGGTATCTGTTGAGAGGCCAGACAAACATGTGGTTCCTGAAGAGGGGCAGCAGCCTTTTCAGTAGTTGCAGGGGCAACAGTCTGGATGATTGACTGATCTGGCCTTGTAACATTAACCAAAACGGCCTTGCTGTGCTGGTACTGCGAACGGCTGAAAGCAAGGGGAAACTACAGCCGTAATTTTTCCCGAGGACATGCAGCTTTACTGTATGATTAAATGATGATGGCGTCCTCTTGGGTAAAATATTCCGGAGGTAAAATAGTCCCCCATTCGGATCTCCGGGCGGGGACTACTCAAGAGGACGCCGTTATCAGGAGAAAGAAGAAGTAAAAACTTTGAGGTTCGCCGATGACATTGTAATTCTGTCAGAGACAGCAAAGGACTTGGAAGAGCAGTTGAACGGAATGGGACAGTGTCTTGAAAGGAGGATATAAGATGAACATCAACAAAAGCAAAACGAGGATAATGGAATGTAGTCAAATTAAATCGGGTGATGCTGAGGGAATTAGATTAGGAAATGAGACACTTAAAGTAGTAAAGGAGTTTTGCTATTTAGGGAGTAAAATAACTGATGGTCGAAGTAGAGAGGATATAAAATGTAGACTGGCAATGGCAAGGAAATCGTTTCTGAAGAAGAGAAATTTGTTAACATCGAGTATAGATTTAAGTGTCAAGTGTCAGGAAGTCGTTTCTGAAAGTATTTGTATGGAGCGTAGCCATGTATGGAAGTGAAACATGGACGATAACTAGTTTGGACAAGAAGAGAATAGAAGCTTTCGAAATGTGGTGCTACAGAAGAATGCTGAAGATAAGGTGGTAGATCACGTAACTAATGAGGAGGTATTGAATAGGATTGGGGAGAAGAGAAGTTTGTGGCACAATTTGACTAGGAGAAGGGATCGGTTGGTAGGGCATGTTTTGAGGCATCAAGGGATCACAAATTTAGCATTGGAGGGCAGCATGGAGGGTAAAAATCGTAGAGGGAGACCAAGAGATGAATACACTAAGCAGATTCAGAAGGATGTAGGTTGCAGTAGGTACTGGGAGATGATGAAGCTTGCACAGGACAGAGTAGCATGGAGAGCTGCATCAAACCAGTCTCAGGACTGAAGACCACAACAACAACAACAGATATTTTACGGTATATAGGGTTTTCAGCAATTTGCCATCAATAGTATTTTTATTGTACAGTAGTGGGTTTCTTTTCCCATGTATGCGCAATATGTTTCATTTATTTACGTTCATGGTCAAGTGCCAATGTTAGTTACGTCTGGCCAGAATTTTACTTACAGTTGAGCACAGCATTAGAAATCCAAATAAAGAGTGTAATAGAATCTTACAGCCAGGAAGAGAATGAATCGTGAGTGGAGGCCTGTGTCAATCACTTCCATGTAGTGTCAACCAACGAACGCCCTATAGACAGCGGCGTGACGCGGGGGGAGGGGGGGGAGTTCTGGGAGGAAGGGGTGGGGAGCTGGGTGCCAGGGTGGACATGTCCCCGGGCGGCACAAATGAAGGGGCGGTAGGTAGCGGCCAAGCGCGATAATCATGTCCGCATGCTTATTAGATCAGTCACCGCAATGTCATTGGGACTACATAGGCATTTACCGAGCGATTTGGTGTAGTGGTTAGCACACTGGACTCGCATTCGGGAGAACAACGGTTCAAACTCGCGTCCAGCCTTCCTGATTTGGGTTTCCCGTGGTTTCCCTAAATCGCTCAAGGGGAGACGGAAGGCAAATTTTTATCCCCATTCTGACAATGCTATTTTATCCTTTGAATAGGTACACTTTCAAAAAGATCTGTAAGTGATTAAACAATGAAATTCTTACTGCATATATATGCCTAAATTTACAAGTAAAATAAACATAATACCACTTATGGTTTTGATTGTTTGGTGGTTCTCAATTTACTTGTAATAACTTATTACCATCTGCAGTTCAAACTGACCAAATTTCATGTTTCTAACCCCGTTAGTTTATAATGGTACCTGCAAGTAAAAAAAATGTAGTTTTGATAAAAATCCATTTAAAGTTTAATATTACAATTTTGGTGTAGTTATTGAAGAGAATTACTTACCACTAATATTTTCCTGCACCATACTGAGCATCATCTGAATCATACTGATCTTTTCTTCTCTTGGTCACTCTTCTTTTCTGTCTGGCTTCTTTTGTGCGTTTTAAATTCGCAATATCTGCTTTGCGGATTCTCTCTTTATCTATTTGCACCAACGATTTTTCAGTATTTCCACTTGATTTTATGCCCAATAATTCCAAAACATCCAATTTTCTAATTACACCGTCACTGAAGCATAAAATAGCATCATAAACACCAAATTTGTGGGTTGTAAACTGAACAAATACAGTTTTCGATAACCGGTTCCAAATGACAGAATTCACACATTCATTAAAATTTTCGGTTTTCCTATGAAGACGTTTCTTCAACAAGGTATCTTTACAAAGGTCTCTAAATATGGGTTTAATTTCATTCATTACTGATGCAGGTAAAGAATATTTGTGGTCATATCTGGCACTTCTCCTGTACTTGCACCAAGCGTCAGGATCATTTGGGCAAAGACCGTGCACTGGATTTTCATTTGTGGAAAGTTTACGGAAAAAGACAACCCATACACCCTTTTTCATGTATTCAAAATTATCTACATTTCTTCTAATGCCCAAGCCATAATAATTCTGCAATCTATCTATTTCAACATTTGTCAGGCGACCCATACTATCTGCCTTCTTCCAATCTTGCAATAGCATTTTTTACTTTTCTTTCAATAATCTTCTCAACCTGGACCCCTTCTCTTCTGGACTAGCCCAACGCACTCTAATTTGGAAATTGTGACATTAGAACCATAGGCTTGTTCTGCACTTACCCAGTCATAAGCTTTGCTGTCACCGTCCCCAGATTGTACAGAGCGGTAGAAAAACCATCAAATCTCACGAAAAAACTGTCGTATTTAGATAAAACAAAAACTGTTTCACGCAGGAAAGACAAGGTATTTCAAATATTCTGAAATCTAGAAATAGGATTTTTGAAGCCCAATTGCCTTCCGTCTCCCGTTAAGGCAAATGCTGGGATGTTTCTTCGAAAGTGCATCGTCGCTTTCTGTCTCCATCTTTCCCTAATCCGAGCTTGTGCTCCGTTTGTAATACCCTAGCCGTTGATTAATCTCCTTTTCCTGCACGTAGGCATTACGCAAACTTCAAGGCAACTGAACAAATGGAAGTGGTTCAAAACCGAGTAGCAACTTTTAACCTAAAAATATCGTGAGCTAGGGTTACCAGAGCCATCAGAGTTACCTTTAGCACAAGAAGGAAAAAATTTTCGATTTGGTGTAGGAGGCAACAATTACTGATAGTTCCGATGGGTAACAGCAGTGTCTTCAGTACACATAGATTTGTTAATTAATATACTGGTTACCAGAGGCTTCGTTCTGGCTGCTTTGTCATAGTTAACATTTTTTAGTTTCTTCATCAACAATTATATTTCCAATTACTGATTACAGCGATGTTATTCTGCGTGGCCTTTCTCAGGAAAGCTAACGGCGCCTGGAGCAAGTTATGAGTGACTGCTTTCGTTACACCTGTGACGTTTGACTCTTTGATCATGTATCACCATCGCATGTACAGCTGCCGGCCGGAGTGGCCGTGCGGTTCTAAGCGCTACAGTCTGGAGCCGAGAGACCGCTACGGTCGCAGGTCCGAATCCTGCCTCGGGCATGGATGTTTGTGATGTCCTTAGGTTAGTTAGGTTTAATTAGTTCTAAGTTCTAGGCGACTGATGCTCTCAGAAGTTAAGTCGCATAGTGCTCAGAGCCATTTGAGCCATTTTGAACGTATGTACAGCTACCCGGCTGTGTGCAGACAAGTGCAGAGATTTCTATGCCTCTGTCTTCTCTACTGTGTTATCAACGAACACTGTCCCTTATTCTCTCTTAGACCCTAACGTTCTTATTTGAAAAACATGGTGAAAATTCCCGTTCCCATCATAGCAAAATCTTTTCTGTGCCACTCCATCGTTCAGCTACTTTCTCGTAGTCCTTCTCGGTAGCTCGAACCACTCTCTGAAATAACCTCCTGCATCACATTAGAGAACTGGATAACATCTCACTCTTCAAAAGACAGTTAATGACATATGTACTAAAGCAACAATAAGGAATACCATTGTCCCTGTAGACTCTCGTTTCCCCTGTACAAATTCTTCGCTGGTGCAGTCTCCTTAAATTTCCTTTTCCCATAACTTGCTACATCAGAAAACATCTATCACGTACACCTACAAATGTTTTGTAGCTGTCACTATCATCATTGTTTTTTCTTTCCTTTCTCAGACGTTATGTCTGGTTAAAAATGGAAAGTGACTCGGACCTTGATCAAGCGTGACTTCCTTTTAACTGTACGGTATATGTTACATTGCATTTAGGAACTTTCGGGTAATTTAACATGTATCAATAATTACAGATTTCTGTAGTTGTATATATACGTTTGGATGTAGATGTATTGCGTTGATGTACTGGTGGATATTGTGTGGTATGACTCCTGTAGTTGATAGTGTAATTGGTATAATGTCAACTTTGTCCTGGTGCCACATGTCCTTGAGTTTCTCAGCCTGTTGGATGTATTTTTTAATTCTTTTTTCCTGTTTTCTTCTATATATATGTTGTATAGGGTATGGATATTTCTATTAGTTGTGTCAATTTCTTCTTTTTACTGGCGAGTATGATATCAGGTTTGTTAGGTGGTGTTGTTTTATCTGTTACAATGGTTCTGTTCCAGTATAATTTGTTTCATCGTTCTCCAGTACATCTTGTGATGCATACTTGTATGTGGGAACGAGTTGCGTTATTAGTTTATGTTGTATGGCAAGTTGTTGATGTATTACTTTTGCTACATTGTCATGTCTTCTGGTGTATTCTATAGTTGCGAGTATTCTACATCTGCTTGTGATGTGATCTACTGTTTCTATTTGTTGTTTGCGAAGTCAGCATTTATCTGTTGTGGTATTGGGATCTTTAATAATATGCTTGCTGTAATATCTGGTGTTTATTGTTTGATCCTGTATTGCAATCATGAATCCTTCCGTCTCACTCTATATATTGCCTTTTCTTAGCCATGTTTTGGATGCATCTTGATCGATGTGTGGCTGTGTTAGATGATACGGGTACTTGCCATGTAGTGTTTTCTTTTTCCAATTTACTTTCTTTGTATCTGTTGATGTTATGTGATCTAAAGGGTTGTAGAAGTGGTTATGAAATTGCAGTGTTGTAGCCGATGTATTTATATGAGTGACTGCTTTGTGTATTTTGCTAGTTTCTGCTCGTTCTATAAGTATTTTCTTAAACTGTCTTTACTTTACTTTACTTTACACGTGGCTAAGGCCTTATCGACCATACACCTGCTCTACGAGCCTCTTCCAATTATTTCTATCCAGGGAAATTGTTGTCCAATCAGAGTTGATGCCCATCCTAGCTGCATCTTCCCGGATATTCTCCATCCACCTAATTCGAGGTCTTCCTCTTCTTCTCTTTCCTTCTAATTTCTTAGTGGATGCTATTTTGGGTAGCCTGTTCTCCGGCATCCTTGCTACATGACCAGCCCAGTTCAGTCTTCTCTTCTTTAACATTTCCACAATGGTACTATGTTTGTACAGCTCCTGTAGTTCTTCATTTTTCCTTATCCTCAACTCCATGACATTTTCATCATTCTTAAACTCTCTACCTGTCCATAATGTAGTTTTTTTATGTCGATAAATCCCCTTCCTCCTTCCTTTCTGCTTAATGTGAATCTTTCTGTTGCTGAATGTATTCTGATGTATTCTATATTTGATGTATTCTATATTTGTGGCACTGTGTTCGTGTAAGTGTATTGAGTGATTCTAGGTCTGTGTTACTCCATTCACTACTCCAAATGAGTAGGTCAATATTGGTATAGCATAAGTATTTATAGCTTTTGTCTTGTTTCTTGCTGTCAGTTCTGTTTTCAGTATTTCTGTTAGTCTTTGTCTATATTTTTCTTTTAGTTCTTCTTTAGTATTTGTATTATCTATTCCTATTTTTGTCTGTATCCTACATATTTATAGGCATCTGTTTTTTCCATCGCTTCTATGCAGTCATTGTAGTTATCCAATATGTAATCTCCTTGTTTAGTGTGTTTTCCCTTGACTATGCTATTTTTCTTACATTTGTCTGTTCCAAAAGCCATATTTATATCATTGCTGAATACTTCTGTTATCTTTAGTAATTGGTTGAGTTGTTGATTTGTTGCTGCCATTAGTTTTAGATCATCCACGTACAGCAAATGTGTGATTTTGTGTTGGTATGTCCCAGTAATATTATATCCATAATTTGTATTATTTAGCATGTTGGATAGTGGGTTCAGAGCAAGTCAGAACCAGAAAGGACTTAATGAGTCTCCTTGGTATATTCCACGCTTAATCTGTGTTGGCTATGATGTGATATTATTTGAATTTGTTCGGATATCAAGTGTGGTTTACCAATTTTTCATTACTATGTTTAGGAACTGTATCAATTTAGGATCTACTTTGTATATTTCCAATATTTGTAGTAACCATGAGTGGGATACACTATCAAAAGCTTTTTGGTAATCAATGTATGCGTAGTGTAGCGACCTTTGTTTAGTTTTATCTTGATATGTCACCTCTGCACCTATTATCAGTTACTCTTTACATCCTCATGCTCCTTTACTGCAGCTCTTTGTTCTTCATTTATAATTTTGTTCTGTGTTGTATGTGTCATTAATTTCTGTGTAATGACTAAAGTTAATGTTTTGTATATTGTTAGTAGGCATGTTATGGGGCGATATTTTGCTGGGTTTGCTGTGTCTGCTTGATCTTCAGGTTTCAGATAAGTTATTCCTTGTGTAAGTGTATCAGAGACTGTGTATGGGTCTGCAATGTAACTGTTAAATAATTTAGTTAGATGTGAATGTGTTGAAGTGAACTTCTTTAGCCAGAAATTTACTATTTTATCTTTTCCAGGGGCTTTCCACTTGTGTGTAGAATTAATTTCTCGGGTGACTTCATGTTGCAAAATTATCACTTCAGGCATTTGTGGTACCATCTTGTATATGACTGTTTCTGCTTGTATATACCTTGCATGTCTGTTATGTTGTACCAGATTTGATCATATGTTGTTCCAGAAGTGTTCCGTGTCTGTTATGTTTGGTGGATTGTCTATTTTAATGTGTGTGTTATCTATTGTCTGGTAAAATTTCTTTTGACTTGTTTTGAATGTTTGGTTTTGTTTCCTTCTATTTTCACTTTTTTTGTATCTTCTAAGTCGTTTGGCCAATGCTTGTAATTTCTGCTTATTTTCATCTAATTTCTTGTCGTAATATTTTACCTAACCTTTTTCGTTTTTTATCTGATATTTCATTTCTTATAAATTGTGTTACCTGTCCGATGTCTTTTCTCAGTTTTTCTATTCTGATCTGTAGCCTGTGTTGTTATGCTGGTTTAGTGGGTTTCTTCTGTGTGTTGGTTGGTTCTGATCTCTGCCTAGTGTGTATATTTAGTGTAGTGAGTGCTCCTATATAAATCAGTAGTTGTAACTCTTCCATAGTTGTATTTTCATTTATTTTGTTGTGCATGATTGTGTTGATAGTTGTCATTGTTGTTTCGACTTGTGGATTATTTGGTGGTCTATGCAAGAATGGTCTAATGTCTGTACTTGTGTCTTTGTATTCTATATATGTCAGCTGAAATTTTTCTTCTATATCTGACATGTGTGTCACTTCTTGTACTATTTGTGCTTGTTCTGGTGGCTGTCTTAAGATTTCGTTTTCCTCTGATTGTTTAATTGATGCGTTTTGTTCTTTGTTTGTTTGCTCTGGGATGTTTGAGTCCATTACTGTATTTTCTTCTTCTTTTGATTGCACATTATTTTGTTCCAGTATTTGTTGTACTTGTTGTTTGATGTTTTCGAATTCTGACTGGGGTATCCTGTTATTTTTGATCATTACACAGATCTGATCATCTAGTCATTGTTCTGTTAAAAATTTTAATTCTGGGTATCTGGTAATAAATGTTGTGTATACTTGTGACCTGTATCCAGTTGTGTTGGTTCCTAAGTTTGTTGCTTGGTAATAACAGAACATGAGGTGTCGGTTAACTTCATCTGACCATCTCATCCTCTGTCCTTGTTTTCCTTCTAGAGTTGTTACAGGAAGCATACCATGCAAAATACCTCTATTTGGATTTAAATCATTTTCCGTGTGGCTAGCTGTGTCGTTACCATTGTGGACTGGCGTAGGGTTCAAGCGTCGTCACTGACCATGACAGCACTTGTCCGAGGCTTCATTAGTTCTGTCCTGAACCAACTAATCACACTAAAAGGGGGGTTAGCCCTATAAGTGGTTTGTTCTTTTCGTCGCCTTTTACGACTGGGAGAACAAACTCGCTACAGCAGAAAACATGTATCACGTACACCTACAAATGTTTTGTAGCTGTCACTTTCATTATTGTTTATATTGTTATTATTATTATTATTATTGCTGTTATTATTATTATTGCTATTATTACTATTGTCACTACTAGTGGCAGCAGCTACAGTAATGCAAGTACTGTCAGTATTAACGTTATTAGTTCATAGTATTATTTATTCACATTGCCACTACAGACAGTCATATCATTTTAACACTATTTACCATATCAAAATTGATATTTTTTTTTGTAAATTATGATGTAAAAAGGTACTTGTAAAAATAATCCAAAATAATTCATAAACTATAATTTCATTTGTTAAATACTGTTCAGTGCAAAAAGTTGCCTGCACGACTTAAGAACCGTACTGTGCTTTACGTGTCACGAAATAAATGTAGCTAACAACTGCGATCGTTAGAACACGATGACAAAGGAATTGCAATAATCAAGCGAACAAAGTGCATAAACTCTAGGAATTAGTCTTCTTATAGAGTCATGGTTTTTTTAAACAAAAAACTCCACAACTTCTCCTAAGTTCTTTTCTTGCTCATTTTGTCTCTTCATAAATGGCAAAAACGTGACTCTATCGCTTACCAATCTCTCTCCATGAAGATTATTTTTTTTAATTTTACGACTGAATGTCAAAAAGCAAATTTTTCCAACGATTAAAAGAAAAACTTGCAGAATGAGTGTAGAATCTCCTCTTGAGTAGTGCAATCAACTAGTTGAAAACTTCAGAATATGACATCCTAAAAAATTCTTGAAGCGTTTGGAATGTGATGTATTCTTTATTATTTTGATCGAGGCGTTCTGAAGTACTGTGCTGACTCTGTAGTTCAGGTTTCTCAAGATCAAGATCATTAATCCCGAGATTACTTTTACGGCAAATATTCTCAAGCTTAAGTTAATATGTAACAGTTTCGAAAATCTGAGCTGAAAAAAAAACTACCATCTCTTCCCCATACCCAGCACGATGTCTACCAGTGTTCTTGATTCCGCAAGGGTTCCTTATTAGGTCCTCTAAATCTCTAGCCTGGTGGACATTCATTTTATGTTACATATTCCAGAGAATATGTGCTATGGTAACGGACCTCTGAAGAGGGACCAGTGTGGCATAAATACAGCATGCTCCCTTCGATGACCAGCAGCTTGCTAATAAGGAACGAGCGGTTCAGCTAAGTGAAGCAGGGCACTTTGTCACAGGTAATGCTGATGGAACAGTGTGTTTTCGTTGCGGTGGAGTTTGAAGCATGCGCATGATGAGGCTGATACAAGGACAGCGCGCACTCTGTGGTATGTTTCTGATTCATGTAAAGGACAATTATTTTCTGGATACTATCTGTTTAACAAAAAATGCGATAATTAAGCAAACGACATGTTAAATAATAAAACTATGGGAATTAGTATGAACGAAGCACGTGATTCAGGGTTCCAGTCTGTATAAAATTTGTTTCCTGGATGAGGCGGGAGCAATGTTCAATCCACGTGGGGCACATAATTACCTGCGTAAAATATGCACTTTCGATTTCCTCGTGTTTTGCGTGTTGGAAGCCTATAGCTTCTACAATTAGAGTATCCATTCAACATAACTGAGGCAGCATCAGCAAATAGTGTACTTTTCCTTGGCAAAATATAAACTCCACAGTTCACAAGTTAATACGTATCTGTTGTAAAGCACAATAAATGTCTTTTCTTTTAAGCAAGTTCACGTATGTAGCTAGCTATACCAACACCCGCAAAATTCATGTGTTACAACGTTATTAAGCAGTACTATTAGTATCTGAATCGTAGACAACCATGTTCAGACTATGAGGTGCAGACCTTATTTGGAAAATCGTATTAGCAAGGTGAGGTAAGCTGGTAAGCTTGCTTGCGGCGTGTTTTAACGGCGGTCTTATGCGAAGTGCTTCGCGCTAGCGCTGAGGGCTCTCTAGGGTCGCGATCGCGAGAAAATGGAAAAAACAGTTGCAACCGCGGGAGTACATGCACTAGGCTGGGTTACCTCCGTACATATCTCACCAATAAATAAATTGTTTCTTAAGAAAAAACTTTACATTTATTTATTCATTTCCTGTTTCCCGCTTTCTCATATACAGGTTTCAGGTCCACAGTGCTAGATGCCCTTGCGAGCCGTCTCAATCAGACACGACGCAACTGTGGCTGATCTCATCTACATCTACATCTACGTGATTACTCTGCTATTCACAATAAAGTGCCTGGCAAAGGATTCAATGAACCACCTTCATGCTGTCTCTCTACCTCTCCACTCTCGAACGGCGCGGGAGAAAAATGAGCACTTCCGTTATTCTGTGCGATCCCTGATTTATCTTATTTCATCGTGATGATCATTTCTCCCTATGTATATGGGTACCAACAGAATGTTTTCGCAATCGCAGGAGAAAACTGGTGATTTAAATTTCATGAGAAGATCTTGTCGCAACGAAAAACGCCTTTGTTTTAATGATTGGCAGTCCAGTTCACGTCTCATGTCTGTGACACTATCCCCCCTATTTCGCGATAATACAAAACGAGCTACCCTTCTTTGAACTTTTTCGATGTCATCCGTCAGTCCCACCTGATGCGGATCCCACACCGCACAGCAATACTCCAGAATAGGGCGGACAAGCGTGGTGTAAGCACTCCTCTTTAGTACACCTGTTGCATCTTATAAGTGATCTGCCAATGAATCTGTCTTTGGTTTGCTCTACCCACAACATTATCTATGTGATCGTTTCAATTTAGGTTATTAGTAATTGTAATTCCTAAGTATTTACTTGAATTTACAGCATTCAGATTTGTGTGACTTATCGCGTCATCGAAATTTAGCGGATTTCTTTTAGGACTCAAGTGAATAACTTCACACTTTTCTTTATTCAGGGTCAATTGCCACTTTTCGCACCATACAGATATCTTATCTAAATCATTTTGCAATTCATTTTGGTCATCTGACGGATTTACAAGACGGTAAATGACAACATGATCTGCAAACAATCTAACAGGGCTACTCAGATTGTCTCCTATGTCGTTAAAATAGACCAGGAACAACAGAGGGCCTATAAGACTTCCTTGGGGAACGCCGGATATCTGTTTTTCTCGATGACGTTCCGTCTATTACTACGAACTGTGACCTTTCTGACAGGAAATCACGAATCCAGTAGCACAACTGAGGCGATATTCCGTAGACACGTGGTTTGGTTAGAAGACGCTTGTGAGGAACGGTGTCGAAAGTCTTCCGGAAATCTGAAAATATAGAATCAACTTGACATCACCTGTCGATAGCACTTATTACTTCATCAGTATAAAAAGCTACTTGTGTTTCACAAGAACGATTTTTTCTGAAACTGTGCTGACTATATGTCAATAAATCGTTTTCTTCGAGGTACTTCATAATGTTTGAATGTAGTATATGTTCCAAAACCCTACTGCAAAAATGACGTTAATGATATAGGCCTGTAATTCAGCGGATTACTCTTATTTCCCTGTTTCGGTATTGGTGTGACTTGAGCTATTTTCCAGTCTTTAGGTACGGATTGTGGATCTTTCTGTGAGCGATCGGTTGTACATAATTGCTAAATATGAAGCTATTTTATCAGCATACTCTGAAAGTAACCTGACTGGTATACAATCCGGACCGAAGGCCTTGCCTTTATTAAGTGATTTAAGCTACTTCGTTACAACGAGGATATCGATTTCTATGTTTCTCATCTTAGCAGTTGTTCTTCACTGGAATTCAGGAGTATTTACTTCGCCTTCTTTGGTGAAGGAGTTTCGGAAAACGGTGTTTCTTAACTCTGCTTTCGTGGCACTGTTCACCGTTCTTATCGCGCAGTGAAGGTATTGATTGCGTCTTGCCACTGGTGTGCTTTATGTATGACCAGAATCTCTTTAGGTTTCTGCCAGATTCCGAACAGAGTTTCGTTGTGGAAATTATTAAAAGCAACTCGCATTCAACTACTCGCTATGTTTCGAACTTCTGCAACACTTTACCAATCTTAGGGATTTTATATTTGGCATGTTTTTTTCGTTGCTTTTGCAACAGCGATCTGACCCGTTTTGTGTACCATGAGGGATCAGTACCGCACTTATTAATTTATGTAGTATATCGCACTCAATTGTCGTCCATCCTATCTCTTTGAAATGATTCCATATCTTTTCTACGCTTACATGCTCAGATCGGAACGAGTGAAGACTGTCTCTTAAAAATGCGTTAAGAGCATTTTTATCAGCTTTTTTCAGTAGATGTATTTAGCGTTTCTTTGTGATAGTTGTGGTGTTACGGTTTTCAGCCTAGCAGCAACTGCCTTGTGGTCGCTAATCCCTGTATTTGCCATGATACTCCCTATTTGTCCAGGATTATTTGTTGCTAAGAGGTCTAGCATGCAACAGTTTACGCTTCAAGGGGCTCATGAACTAATTGTTGAAAATAATTTTCTGAAAACGTATTCAGTACAATTTCGGATGACGTTTTATGCCTGCCACCGGCATTAAACGTATATTTTTTCCATCGTATAGAGGGTAGATTGAAGTCACCGCCGACTATAATTGTATCAGTGGGGTACCTATTTGAAATCAGGCTCAATTTTCTTTGAACTGTTCAGCAAAACCTTGTGCCAGAAGGCTTTAGCAATGGGTAATAAAGGTTATTTTTCCCTCTAGTGTTGTAGGCATGAACTTCACTGTTCTTCTCAAATTGTGAAAGGTTATTTAGGACTGATTTCATAAGCGAATGTGTGTATTGTGATGACCAGTTAAAACGCCTAGCTCCTTGAAGAGGTACCTACGTGTCGTCCGTGAGTGAACACCACGTTTTGTTCTTACTACTCGTCTTTGTGCAATCAACACTTTCTTTCTAAGTTCTCCAATAAAATTATCCCTTGCGACACTATTGAGTGGAATATACAAAATACGTAAAGAGATTGATGCGTTTATTTCCAAGATTATCAATTATGCGAACAGCAAAAGTAGCTGAACTTAATTGTTTGAGAAGCTCAATAATACGCTTCCTCCAGTTCAAGTTTACATTAGTAAGTGCTTCCTAAAATTTGGAGCATTCTCCCTACTTATTGACTCCTGCTCATGTGCTATATCAATTGGTGGTATGACTCTATTTATTGTAGAGAACTGAGTGTAGTGTGGGCTTTTTTTTCAGAATTTAGCGATAGTCCCATTTTCAGAGAAACATTTAACAATTCTTTAGAAAATATCATTTCCCGAGTTTTCTGTTACTTTTTCTGTAATATGGTTCACAGTAACCCTATTTTTGCCTGCTCATTCAAATTAAATTACATTTAGAGCAAGTTACCATTACACAAACTAGAAATTTTATCTCCCACAGTCACTCAATGACAACACCGTCATTAGCAAACAGCTGTTCAATCTGTCAGTCATATCATTTATGTTAGTAGAAAATAAAAGCAGTTCCATCACACTTCCCTAGGGCACTCTTGACAATTCCCTTGTCTCTAATGAATACTCACCATCGAGGACAACGTACTGGGTTCCACTGCTTACTTAGTCCTCAAACCACTCGCAGATTTGGGAATCTAATCGATATGCTCAGAACTTAGTTAACAGTTTGCAGTGGCGTGTCGTCTCAAATGATTTCCGGAAATCTACGAATATGAAACATATCTGTCACCCTCATCCAGCTTAAAGCTATACAGTTGTATATATATATATATATATATATATAACTGGCGATTTTACCTTCGCGGCTAAAGATACACATCCCGTACTAAACAACCTGGTATCCTGGACTAGTTTTATAAGAAGCAATTTTTAAATTAAGAATTTGTGATTCTTAATTATATTACTTCGTCCAGTTGCGTGCACGTCCGGGTGCTTGCAAGGAACAATCACAAACTTCTCTTTGTATCTGCGCTGTAACTGTTCGTTGTACATTTTTGACATAGTTTTCACGTCTTCGGAAATACGATTTTTGACTGTGTTACGCTGATTTGAAAATGTGTCTCGCCCACAAACTAGTCATCGAGTGAATAAAAAAAATAAAATTTGCAACTTTGGATTGGTTTTTTGTTGTATTGATTAACAGAAGTTTCTGACCCGCATCTACTCTAGCATGCTGGAAGTTAGTAATTAAATACTACGCACAAAGATTGATTTATAGTCAGTGCTTCATAGTACGAAACAACTACGGTTAGTAAGATTGGACCAAAAGTTGTGTTAGACGTTATGCGTCATGCGTTGTGGTTCAAATGGCTCTGAGAACTATGGGAATTAACTGCTGTGGTCATCAGTCCCCTAGAACTTAGAACTACTTAGAGCTAACTAACCTAAGGACAGCACACACATCCATGCCCGAGGCAGGATTCGAACCTGCGACCGTAGCGGTCGCGCGGTTCCAGACTGTAGCGCCTAGAACCGCTCGACCACTCTAGCCGGCCACGCGTTGTGCATCGTGCGTTAGGCGTTATGCATCACAAATTATTCGTCATGTGCTAGGCGTCTTGTGTTAGCCGTTATGCATTCTGAGTTACCTGCTACGTGTATACAGAGTCCGCCAGAAAACTGTATACACACTTTAAGGAACGAAAAGTATTACTTATGTCTTTATTTTACATTTAATTATTGATCACAGATGTTGTACAACCTTCAGTTCAGCACATAGTTACTTTAAATGTTCAAAATGTTCACCGTTGGCGGCTATGCACAAAACAGAACAACGAGCGGTTGCCGCAACTACGTCAGTCAGTGTTACACTGGACACCGCTGCACATGTCGCTGTAATCTCCTGGCGAAATTCCTTCAGCGAGCGTGGCTTACGTCGATAGACGTTATCTTTCACAGTTCCCCACAAAGTCCATAGGTGTTAGTTCTGGCGACCGTAGAGGGAACTCAACGGGCCCTCTTCATCCAATCCTATGCCCCGGACAATTGTCGTCCAATAAATATAGCCAGCCGGTGTGGCCGATCGGTTCTAGGCGTTTCAGTTCGGAACCGCGCGACTGCTACGGTCGCAGGTTCGAGTCCTGGCTCGGGCATGGATGTGTGTGATGTCCTCAGGATAGTTAGGGTAAAGTAGTTCTAAGTTCTAGGGGACTGATGACCTCAGCTGTTAAGTCCCATAGTGCTCAGAGTCGTTTGAACCAACAAAGATCGTACCGCTAGGTGGTAGTGTGGTGGCGCCCCGTCCTGTTTGTAGAAGACCTCTTCATCAGCTCCATAAAGCGCACGTATACCTGGCAAAAGTGATGTACGTAACATTTCCAGTACACTTCTCCAGTGAAAATAGCATCAAAGAAAAAGGGTCCTACTAAGCCCCTAGATGATAGTCCACACCACACATGAGTCCGTGGTAGATTGACCGCTTTATCCACATAAGCGTGCGGATTTTCCGGTGCCCAGTACACACTGTTACGCCGATTCACGGTTCCACTAAGTTTAAATTGTACACCGTCACTCCATACTACCTTCGTCACAAATTGTTCGTCATCGGTTATCATTTGCCGAAAAGATTCGCAAAATTTCCTTCGGCGATCAGGATTGTCATCGTTAATCGCGTGCAGTAATCGTGGAATGTAAATTTTCCACTTTGCAGTTTTCAGATTCTCCGTTCACTTGTACTGCTATCCGCCACTTCATGTGCACATTACGTAGCGGACTTCCGTGGAGATTTAACAAACGTTTCCAACACGAGAGCCGCCGAAGCAGGACTTGTAGCTGTACGCTGTCTTCCTGACCTTCCTTTGTGAACATCACAAATCGTTCCATGAAATACAAACTTGTCAATGATGCATTTAATTGTTAGGAGGCGAGAGTTTGAAACAGCACCACCAACTCGCCTAACAATTAAATGCATCATTGAAAAGTTTGTATTTCATGGAACGATTTGTGATGTTCACAAAGGAAGGTCAGGAAGACAGCGTACAGCTACAAGTCCTGCTTCGTCGGCTCTCGTGTTGGAAAAGTTTGTTAATTCTCCACGGAAGTCTGCTACGCAATGTGCACATGAAGTGGCGGATAGCAGTACAAGTGAACGGAGAATCTGAAAACTGTAAAGTGGAAAGTTTACATTCCACGATTACTGCACGCGATTAGTGATGACAATCCTGATCGCCGAATGCAATTTTGCGAATCTTATCGGCAAATGGTAACCGATGACGAACAATTTGTGACGGAGGTAGTGTGGAGTGACGAGCCACAATTTAAACTTAGTGGAACCGTGAATCGGCGTAACAGTGTGTACTGGGCACCGGAAAATCCGCACGCTTATGTGGATAAAGCAGTCAATCGACCAGGGGCTCATCTGTGGTGTGGACTATCATCTAGGGCCCGTTGAGTTCCCTCCACGGTCGCCAGCTCTAACCCCTATGGACTTTTACTTGTGAGGAACTGTGGAAGACAACGTCTATCGACGAAGCCACGCGCCCTGGAGTAATTTCGCCAGGAGATTACAGCGACATGTGCAGCGGTTTCCATTGTAACATTGACTGACGTAGTTTTGGCGACCGCTCGTCGTTCTGTTATGTGTATAGCCCCCAATGGTGAATATTTTGAACATTTAAAGTAACCATACGCTAAACTGAAGGTTGTACAACATGTGTGATCAATTATTAAATATGAAATAAACACATAAGTAAGACGTAGCGCTTCAACGGCATTATCAAACTTGAAAAACCACTTCACAATATATTTTCGTTGCTCGAATGTCAAGCGTGCTCCAGCCATCTTGTTTCCTCCACACGGAGATGAAAATACTAACAAGTTGAGCCAACACACTCGTAACTCAAATCGAACGACAATATTAATATCTCAATAGAGCCTGACAAAGACTGTACAAATTTTTCTGGTGAACTCTGTATGTGTATTTGATACCTCACTGCGCTTTCAAAATGTGCGGAATATTACATTTAATACACTATTTTTACTCCAGTATTAGTAGAAGTCATAAGAATGTGCTTTAACAAGCTGTACAGGTAATTTATATGCGGTAACATTTAATTTGAAGCGTCATTGTGCTTCTGGAGAATTTTAAAAGTCATATACAGAAACTATTGGGTTGCGGAGGGGGGGGGGGGGGGGAGGTAGAGGCATGACGAAGATCTCCTCTTCATGGGGTGGTCACTATTAGGCCAGGCGATTTGACATCCTAAACAAATTTTCCAACCCTTCAGAGGACGGGCGGTCACGAAAGCCTCCGGTAGTGTCGAGTTTCTTCTCTTCACGGTCGTTAAGTAACGGAGAAAATACGATTCTCGGCTGATAAAACAAGATGGCCGGGAATAGCGTAATTATTCCCGTAGCTGTGTACTAGTGTTGTGATCTGAAATGAACCGCGAGGAAAATTCAGTAGTCCTCAGCAAATCAGCAAATCTTGTTTTGCGTAATCATAGGTTGAACAGCAAATTAATATTCAATACGACGAACAGTAAAACGGTTACCAGCATTACACGAAAATTCCACTCCGACTCCAATAACTCGCATGCTCTGGCGGAGGGTGGTACCTGGCCTGGCTGCCGAACGTTACCGCTGCTCAGCTGTCCACCCGACATGAATATTCTTATCGAGTATTTTCTCACATCACGCCAGTTTCCTTTAAATTCTCCGGATAATTCTACCCTATCGTTTCATCACAGGGCAACAAAAGTCCTCCACGTGTTGCGCGAAGTGTAACTAACTTCGTAGTCATGACATGAAATCATTTATACAAAAAACTACCCCTTAAACATAATTCACAATGACAAAGGCTTCCCTTGGTTGCCTACATTTTCGTTTGCAAACAGAAAACAAGCAACCTTTAACGAATAGAGTTACTGCTAAAGTTATAGATATACCTCATGTAAGGATAGGCTCTCCTGCTGCCGAAACATTACAGCATAAATTGTTCACTGACTGCAAAAAGCTATTACAACTTCCAAAAAAATGTTGTTCCATGAATTATTAGTTCGCACTGGCGAGTGCTAACGAAAACGCAGAATATGTGTCAACTGTTGCTTTTGTAAATATGGTAAAACTATATCAAATAGATAATGACACTGACTTCCGCCTCCTGTATCGCTGATCTTACCGTGTTGTTCACTGCATAAATTAGTTTCTAATACTATTAGGGCTGCGCATAAGTTCGTAGCGTTTTTCCATAATCTTAAAAGACCCAACAGATACACATAATAGTCTCCTTCACTGTTTACAGCAATCTGCCAACGTTGGGGTAACCTTTCGGTTCCGTGACTGTAGAAATGACGTGGTTTTGAGGCGAAGAATTCGTCGGGCCATGTTCGGAGCGCATTTTCATCCAGAAAGGAACTTCCTTGTACGTTGTTCCATAGAAAGCGGAAAGACGAAAATCTAACGGCGCGCGAACAGGTGAATACGGTGGTTGCGGAATGACTTCCCAGTCCAATTCCTATATGGTGATGTTTGTCAGTCTAGCATAATGCAGACGGCCGTTATTGTGGAATAGCATCACTTCATGCAGTGTTCCTGGTCGTTGGTGATGCAATGCGTCTGCAAGAAGTCTTCCTGAACGTGGACAGTCACTAGTGTCTAACCGACCCTCCTTAAAACGAGAAAACCATTTTCTGGCCTTGCTGTGTCCGAGGGCATTATCCTCATACACGGCGCAAATGTTTC
This sequence comes from Schistocerca piceifrons, assembly GCF_021461385.2. Classification (NCBI taxonomy): domain Eukaryota; kingdom Metazoa; phylum Arthropoda; class Insecta; order Orthoptera; family Acrididae; genus Schistocerca; species Schistocerca piceifrons. The sequence continues at coordinate 155,840,891 of NC_060144.1, read as the reverse complement.
TAGCTGCCTCCGCTACTGTCATCCCTCTACTGAACTCAAACAGGACAATATGTCAGAAATGTCCCGATTTCTCCACTTGGCATTCGATTTCCTAGCATCCACAGCTCCATTCACAGTCTCCGAATGACAAAATGACTGTATGTAAACTCAGGTAGCAACAGCAGACTACAAATAAAAAATGGCGATCGATAAATAAACCCTTAGCAACCGGAATACAAACAAGCAAAACAAAAATGCTACGAACTTTTGCACCAACCTAATAACTTCTTACGCGTAATTAAGGAATTCTCTCGTTACTCAAACTTCGGTTTCATACCAGTAGCCTAACTTCATTCGCTTGTAATGTTTCCAAAGATAGTAGTCCCTAACAGTGAAACTTTACTAGAACAATGTCAGAAACTGGTGCTATTTGTAGGAGCTGATCTATGACATTGTAACAGTTATTTATCACATCCATGTCCACGGTTGAACCTGAATGAGTACCGAAATTCAAGTAGTATAGCGTACAATCTCTTAGCAAGCACAAAATACAACAGGTCGGTGGAAATTGTGTCACTACCGTGTTACACCATATTTTTTAAACATAGGTGAACATCTAAGACTTTCCGAAACCACTGTGTTATATTTCTACGGTATCAGCAGGACATCAACATCTTCTGTAACCCACTCACTAATACCTGTTATCGAGAAACGTACAAAACATTCAGTTCTACGGGCCCCAGTTACCGCATAAATAATCACTGTCCTTTCGCATTTTAAAAAAGCAAATTCAAGAGATGAGTTACTGCTGTTGTCACTTTGCTAAGTTTTATGGATGCAACATGACTTAGAATACTGCATAAACGCAATTCATAGAAGCTGCTTAGCCCTACAAGACTAGCACTCTAATATCATTCTCACTGAAAATCTGCTACTCCTTTTTGATACAACATCGAAATCAATGACCACGTTAAACTCATCAACAACAGATCAAAAACAGATTGCATCTCCAAATCAAATCAATGTTGACAGAACACTAACACTGACAATTTAAAAAAAAAAAAAAAGGTGGTGTAGCTTGCCCAAGACATGTCTTTGGTCTATGGAAATGGACAATTACAGCACACAGTTGAATTTCCGCTTTATTTATTTATTTTATTTATTTATTTACTTATTGTTCCGTGGGACCAAGTTAAGGAGAAGTCTCCATGGTCATGGAACGAGTCAATACATTACATTATAACACGATATTAGAAACAGATAAAATGAAATATAAAAAAACATATTCAGGTGACAAGTCGAAAGTTTAAATGAAGAAAGTCAACAATGTAACACTGGAATTTGCTTAATTTTTTAGCTCTTCCAGGAGCTCCTCGACAGAATAGAAGGAGTGAGCCATGAGGAAACTCTTCAGTTTAGACTTAAAAGAGTTTGGGCTACTGCTAAGATTTTTGAGTTCTTGTGGTAGCTTATTGAAAATGGATGCAGCAGAATACTGCACTCCTTTCTGCACAAGAGTCAAGGAAGTGCATTCTACACGCAGATTTGATTTCTGCCTAGTATTAACTGAGTGAAAGCTGCTAACTCTTGGGAATAGGCTAATATTGCTAACAACAAACGATATTAAAGAAAATATATACTGTGAGGGCAATGTCAGAATTCCCAGATTTTGAATAGGGGTCGACAAGAGGTTCTCGAACTTACACCACATATAGCTCGAACAGCCCGTTTTTGAGCCAAAAATACCCTTTTTGAATCAGAAGAATTACCCCAAAAAATAATACCATACGACATAAGCGTATGAAAATATGCGAAGTAGACTACTTTTCGTGTTGAAGTGTCTCTTATTTCAGATACTGTTCTAATGGTAAATAAGGCAACTTTTAGCTTCTGAACAAGATCCTGGACATGGGCTTTCCACAACAGCTTACTATCTATCCGAACGCCTAGGAACTTGAACTGTTCCGTCTCGCTTATAATATGCCTATTCTGTCTGATCAAAATATCGGTTCTTGTTGAATTGTGAGTTAGAAACTGTAAAAACTGAGTGTTACTGTGATTTAGCATCAAATTATTTCCCACAAGCCACGAACTTATTTCATGAACTACATTATTTGTTACTGTTTCAATATTACACACAAGATCCTTCACTATCAAGCTGGTGTCATCAGCAAACAGAAATATTTTTGAATAACCTGTAATACTAGAACGCATATAATTTATATAAATAAGAAACAGGAGTGGCCCCAGCACCGACCCTTTGGGAACGCCCCACTTAACAGTGCCCCATTGGGACTGAACGTCACTACCACTCTCAGTATTGCGGAGAATTACCCTCTGCTTTCTGTTCTTAAAGTAAGAGGCGAACCAATTGTAAGCTACTCCCCCTACTCCATAATGGTCCAACTTCTGCAGTAATATTTTGTGGTCAACACAGTCAAAAGCCTTCGTTAAATCAAAGAAAACACCTAACGCTCACAACCTTTTATTTAATCCGACCAAAACCTCACAGAGAAAAGAGAATATAGCATTTTCAGTTGTTAAACCATTTCTAAAACCAAACTGAACATTTGACAGCAAATTATGTGAATTTAAATGCTCCAGTACCCTTGTATATACAACCTTCTCGATAACTTTAGCAAACACCGATGGCATAGAAATAGGTCTAAAATTGTCAACATTATCAATGTCTCCCTTTTTATAAAGTGGCTTCACTACCGAGTACTTTAATCGGTCAGGAAACCGACCACTCCTAAAGGAAAAGTTACAGATATGGCTGAGAACTGGGCTAACATACATAGAACAATACTTCAGTATTCTGCTAGATACCCCATCATATCCATGAGAGTTCTTTGTCTTTAGTGATTTAATTATTAACTCAATCTCCCTCTTGTCAGTATCATGGAGGAGCATTTCAGGTAACAGTCTCGGAACACTTTTTTCTAAGAGCGCTATATGATTCCCTGTTGGGACTAGGTTTCTATTTAGTTCACCTGCTATATTCAGAAAGTGATTATTAAATACTGTACATATATGCGACTTGTCAGTAACACGGACATTCCCACTACGCACTGATTCTATATCCTCGACCTGTCTCTGCAGACCAGCAACTTCCTTTACGACTGACCATATGGTTTTAATTTTATCCTGAGACTTAGCTATTCTATCTGCATACCACATACTTTTTGCCTTCCTAATAACATTTTTAAGCACCTTACAATACTGTTTGTAATGGGCTGCTGCATTTAGATTTTGACTGTTTCTAACGTTCTGATATAATTGCCACTTTGTTCTACAAGATATTCTTATCCCTCTAGTCAGCCACCCAGGCTGCCTGTTTGTGCTAGTACCCTGTTTTGAACGTTCTAACGGAAAGCAACTTTCAAAGAGCACGAGAAAAGTCTTGAGGAAAGCATTATATTTATCGTCTACTGTATCAGCACTATAAACATCTTGCCACTCTTGTTCCTTGATAAGGTTTACAAAAGTCTGTACAGCAACTGGATCAGCTTTCCTGAAGAGCTGATGACTATATTTAACACGTGTTGCAGCACAAAAATCTTTTAAAGTTAAAATTTGTGCATCATGATCTGAAAGGCCATTCACCTTTTTGCTAACCGAATGCCCTTCTAGTAACGAGGAATGAACAAAAATGTTGTCTATGGTTGTTCTACTGTTCCCTTGCACTCTCGTTGGAAAGAACACGGTTTGCATAAGATTATATGGATTAAAGATGTCTACCAGCATCCTCTTCCTTGCACAATCACTTATACAATTAATATTGAAGTCACCACACATAACTAACTTTTTGTATTTCCTATAAAGTGAACCAAGAACCTCGTCTAGCTTTAGCAAAAATGTTGTGAAATCGGAGCCTGGGGATCTATAAATAACAACAGTTAGAAGTTTAGCTCCGTTAAATTTAACCACACCTGCACAACATGCAAACACCTTTTCAGTGCAGTACTTTGAAACATCAATTGACTCAAATGGGATGCCGTTTTTCACATACATGGCTACTCCCCCACACCGCAAAGAGCTCCTCGAAAAGCTGCCAGCCAACCTGTATCCTGGTAAAGGAAGCCTCTGAATTATCTCCTTATTTAAGAAGTGTTCAGATATACCAATAATTTCAGAGTCAACATCTATAAGCAGTTCACTATCTTTATCTCTAATACCTTATATATTTTGATGAAATATACTAATTCCCTCATTACTTGGATACCTAAGCTTTGTCAAAAGTGATTCCCTTGTTAGAGAGACTTACCTTAAGCAGGAATACCTATCAGCTGACTTCAATCTAAAAAAGGTGCAGCACTAACACCCACTACTGCAGGAATTTTCCCATGAGTGATCCCACCAACGCCACCTATGCCGTCACCTATAAGCTTTGCCAACCTCCCCTTCCCATACCTGTTGAGGTGCAGGCCATGTCTAGTGAAACCCGTCCTGCTGATAGACTCCACCGACACCACTGAAATTTGACCCATGCTTTCTGTCATCAGCGCACCCCAAAGTCTCATGTTACTGCGCCTGACGGCTGTATTAAGATGAGGCCGATCGTGACGCTGAAACAGTTCCACGAAATGCACATTCGTGTTGCCAGTCTGAGTGGCTATCTTTTCCAGGTCACCATCTATGTTATACTCCCCATCCCTATCAATACTATTACCAGCCCCACCCACAATCACTACCTGGTCCTCTTTAGTAAAATCCCTACATAACCCCCTTATGTTAACAGTCACCTGAGCCAACCCTGCATTAGGCTTCACAATGCTGGTGACCTGGTACTCACTCCCCACTTCCTGCAACTGCTGGCCTACACTTCTGCCATGAGAACTACCTAACAGCAGAACCTTCTTCTTCCTCTTCGATTTTGCAACTGTTCTAGGCACAGTAACTACTGAGGTCTGCTGCATACTTCCTACATCTACAGCTACTAGAGATTCCTCTCCACTAGACTCTGACAGTTGGTCATATCTATTGTAAACACCAATAGTAAAACTATCCGAAAATCTTCTTCTCCTACCAGATCTCTTGCCAACAGCCAGCTCCCATTCCCCAACCCCCTTCTCCCTCTTCATCCTATCTAGCTCCTCCTGTACTTAGCTTTCGAAGCGCCGCTACAGCTGCAACTGGTCAGCGCGGAACGTAAACACAGGCAAGAGGTTAAGTGAGAAGGAGAAGCCTTGCGTATTTAATATTACGCTGCTTGGCTGTTAAGTGTCTCAGGTCAAGACGCAGCGCACCGTACATTTAAAGTTTGAAAATACTGCAAAGAGGTATTTAGGTTGAAAATAAAACGTTTTGCTTCGTATGATATGTTCATTTACAATATTTCTCTGGAACATATTACTTTAATATAATTTACTCATAAAAAAGAAAAGCAGCATTTCATTGTTCAATAACACAAAGAAACACTTCATTTCTACCATATGCGAACGACGATCATCCCACCACTCCTCCAACAATTTCACACTTAACTCGGCAGCCGCTGATTCATTTTTGTCAATACAAAAAATGTTCAAATGTGTGCGAAATCTTATGGTACTTAACTGCTAAGGTCATCAGTCCCTAAGCTTACACACTACTTAACCTAAATTATCCTAAGGACAAATACACACACCCATGTCCGAGGGAGGACTCGAACCTCCGCCGGGACCAGCCGCACAGTCCATGACTGCAGCCCCTGAGAACGCCCGCCTAATCCCGCGCGGCTTTTGTCAACACACATTGTTCGTCGGAACAGGGAGTGAGGGACGCACCGCGCCCGCAGTATTACAGACATCGCAATCCGTTAACAATTCCATAACTCACTTCACTTTCTCCAAGGCCTTCACGAAGACACGAGACTCAGCTCGAATAACTGAGCACATAAGACTCAACACCGTCTTCAATGGCTTACCTGCTAAGTCCATACTGTGATGGTAGTGGTTCACCATCAGGCATTTTGCTGAACTAACGTCCAACCCCATGAACCATGGACGTTGCCGTTGGTGGGGAGGCTTGCGTGCCTCAGCGATACGGATAGCCGTACCCTTGGTGCAAAAAACAAAGGGATATCTGTTGAGAGGTCAGACAAACGTTTGGTTCCTGAAGAGGGGCAGCAGCCTCTTCAGTAGTTGCAGGGGCAACAGTCTGGATGATTGACTGATCTGACCTTGTAACACTAACCAAAATGGCCTTGCTGTGCTGGTACTGCCAACGGCTGAAAGCAAGGGGAAACCACTGCCGTAATTTTTCCTGGGGGCATGCAGCTTTAATGTACGGTTAAATGATGATGGCGTCCTCTTGGGTAAAATATTCCGGAGGTAAAATAGTCCCCCATTCGGATCTCCGGGTGGGGACTACTCAGGAGGACGTTGTTATCAGGAGAAAGAAAACTGGCGTTCTACGGATTGACCGTGGAATGTCAGATCCCTTAATCGGGCAGGTGGGTTAGAAAATTTAAAAAAGGAAATGGATAGATTAAAGTTAGATATATTGGGAATTAGTGAAGTTCGGTGGCAGGAGGAACAAGACTTTTGGTCTCGTGAATACAGGGTTATAAATACAAAATCAAATAGGGGTAATGGAGGAGTAGCTTTAGTAATGAATAGGAAAATAGGAATGTGGGTAAGCTACTACAAACAGCATAGTGAAAGCATTATTGTGGCCAAGATAGATACGAAGCCCACGCCAACCACAGCAGTACAAGTTTATATGCCAACTAGCTCCGCAGATGACGAAGATATTGATGAAATGTATGATGAGATAAAAGAAATTATTCAGATAGTGAAGGGTGACTGGAATTCGATAGTAGGAAAAGGGAGAGAAGGAAACGTAGTAGGTAAATATGGATAGGGGGGAAGAAATGAAAGGAGAAGCCGCCTGGTAGAATTTTGCACAGAGCACAACTTAATCATAGCTAACACTTGGTTCAAGAATCATAAAAGAAGGTTGTATACATGGAAGAACCCTGGAGATACTAGAAGGTATCAGATAGATTATATAATGGTAAGACAGAGATTTAGGAACCAGGTTTTAAATTGTAAGACATTTCCAGGGGCAGATGTGGATTCTGACCACAATCTATTGATTATGAACTGTAGATTAAAACTGAAGAAACTGCAAAAAGGTGGTAATTTAAGGAGATCGGAACTGGATAAACTGAAGGAACTAGAGGTTATAGAGAGCTTCAGAGAAAGCATTAGGGATCGATTGACAAGAATTGGAGAAAGAGATACAGTAGAAGAAGAATGGGTGGCTTTGAGAGACGAAATAGTGAAGGCAGCAGAGAATCAAGTAGGTAAAAGGACGAGAGCCAGTAGAAATCCGTGGGTAACAGAAGATATATTGAATTTAATTGATGGAAGGAGAAAATATAAAAATGCAGAAAATGAAGCAGGCAAAAAGGAATACAAAAGTCTCAAAAATGAGATCGACAGGAAGTGCAAAATGGCTAAGCAGGGTGGGCTAGAGGACAAATGTAAAGATTTAGAGGCTTATCTCATGAGGGGTAAGATAGATACTGCCCACAGGAAACATAAAGACACCTTTGGAGAAAAGAGAACCACTTGTATGAATATCAAGAGCTCAGATGGAAACCCACTTCTAAGCAAAGGAGGGAAAGCAGAAAGATGGAAGGAGTATATAGAGGGTCTATACATTGGCGATGTTCTTGAGGACAATATTATAGAAATGGAAGAGAATGTAGATGAAGATGAAATAGAACGTATGATACTACGTGAAGAGTTTGACAGAGCACTGAAAGACCTGAGTCGAAACAAGGCCCTGGGAGTAGGCAACATTCCATTAGAACTACTGATAGCCTTGGGAGAGCCAGGCCTAACAAAACTCTAACATCTGGTCAGCTAGATGTATGAGACAGGCGAAATACCCTCAGACTTCAATAGGAATGTAATAATTCAAATCCCAAAGAAAGCAGGTGTCCACAGATGTGAAAATTACCGAACCATCAGTTTAATAAGCCACAGCTGCAAAATACTAACACGAATTCTTTACAGACGAATGGAAAAAGTGGTAGAAGCCGACCTCGGGGAAGATCTGGATTCTGTAGAAATGTTGGAACACGTGAGGCAATACTGACCTTACGACTTATCTTAGAAAACAGATTAAGGAAAGGCAAACCTACGTTTCTAGCATTTGTAGACTTAGAGAGAGCTTTTGACAATGTTGACTGGAATACTCTCTTTCAAATTCTGAAGGTGGCAGGGGCAAAATACAAGGAGCGAAAGGCTATTTACAATTTGTACAGAAACCAGATGGCCGTTATAAGAGTCGAGGGGCATGAAAGGGAATCAGTGGTTGGGAAGGGAGTGAGACAGGGTTGTAGCCTATTCCTGATGTTATTCAATCTGTATATTGAGCAAGCAGTAAAGGAAACGAGTTGGAATTAAAATCCATGGAGAAGAAATAGAAACTTTGAGGTTCGCCGATTACATTGTAATTCTTTCAGAGACAGCAAAGGACCTGGAAGAGCAGCTGAACGGAATGGACAGTGTCTTGAAAGGAGGATATAAGATTAACATCAACAAAAGCCAAAGCAGAATAATGGAATGTAGTCGAATTAAATCGGATGATGCTGCAGGAATTAGATTAGGAAATGAGACGCTTAAAGTAGTAAAGGAGTTTTGGTATTTGGGGAGCAAAATAACTGATGATGGTCGAAGTAGAGAGGAAATAAAATGTACACCTGCAATGGCAAGGAAAGCGTTTCTGAAGAAGATAAATTTGTTAACATCGAGTATAGATTTAAGTGTCAGGAAGTCGTTTCTGAAAGTATTTGTATGTTGTGAAGCCATGTACGGAAGTGAGACATGGACGATAAATAGTTTAGACAAGAAGAGAATAGAAGCTTTCGAAATGTGGTGCTACAGAAGAATGCTGAAGATTAGATGGGTAGATCACATAGCTAATGAGGAGGTATTGGATAGAATTGGGGAGAAGAGGAGTATGTGGCACAACCTGACTAGAAGAAGGATTCGGTTGGTAGAGCATATTCTGAGGCATCAAGGGATCACCAATTTAGTATTGGAGGGCAGCGTGGAGGGCAAAAATCGAAGAAGGAGACCAAGAGATGAATACACTAAACAGATTCAGAAGGATGTAGGTTGCAGTAGGTACTGGGAGATGAAGAAGCTTGCACAGGATAGAGTAGCATGGAGAGCTGCATCAAACCAGTCTCTGGACTGAAGACCATAACAACAACAACAACGTCCAACTCGTTGTGGGTGATGTTAGCTCCAGCACAAAACCACCGGATGCATTCACACTACTTCGATCACCATTCGGCATCTTTAATACTATTTCTTTTGCAACAAACCGATAGCCTGCAGTGCGGAATCCCTGGCAATCGCAAAACACGTTGTACATAGTTCTGTTCTCCGACTAACACGGATGCTGCTGGTGCTGTCGACACTCAGACTGACACTGATGTGCTTTCACAGCTTTTGAACCGATTACAACTGCAGGACCGTGTCAAACAACGCTTGTCCCTCTTGGCATATAAAATCGGTGGGAGCGCATTTGCCCTCCACCACAACCCATGATTTGCTAGGGGTTCAAAAATTCAGCTTTTATGTGGTTAGTGCTTATGTAGGTGATACAAGCTAGCTCCTCAAATACGAACAACAACAGTATTTGCAATATGCTCTCTTTATTCTGTAGGAATTACCTGTAAGTGGTGGTCCTCTCCTCATCTCCTTGGCCTTGGCACGTGGCGATATATCTTTCCCGGTATGGCCTTGGAGATAAGGAAATGCTGATGCAACTGTCGGCAAAATATAAAAAAATAACATGTGCAGTTGTCCCAAGTGTAATATGATAGCATTGGTAAAAAAGTGCTGATGACTGCTGCGTCAGCGTCTGTGGCATGTACGCTCACTGCTACACTGTAACGTCACCTTAGAAAAATTTATGAATTACTGTGCTGGAAAACCTCTTACGTTATCTGCTTTTCAAACTGCTGAGAAAAACTGAACATATTCAGACATTACTCTCTTTACATATTCTGATCAACACTAAACTGACACACAATATTTTTAGCGCAACGCAATCTGACTTTCAAAAATCCCTACAATAGAATAGCCCTGACTAACAATAACCTATACCTTTCAGAAATCACTTACCTCACAAAACTCTTCGTTACTCGAACTACTGCAATACAGAAAGCGCCACTACTGCCCACTAAATAAAAGATTCAAACTACTGAAGGCACTAACTACTGATAGGCATAGTTAGCAAATTAAAGATTTTGATAGAGAACAAACAATGTATTTACCTTAATAGTGTTCAGTCATAATATATATAGCAGTTCACGGCATCCAGTCTTACAAATTTACTGTCTCTGATGGACACACGTCCAGATCATTCGCTCTCAAAACTCCGCCATTTCTCTCCCCACATCCACCACTGCTGGCAGCTCACCTCCAACTGCGCAACGCTACGCGCTGTAAACAGCCAACTGCCCAACACTATAATGGCGACTATTACAACAATGCCAGCCAGCCACGGACTGCACACAGCACAGCCAGTGATTTTCATATAGAGCGCTACGTGGCGTTACCAATATAAAAACCTAAACAGCCTACTTACATAGCCCCCATGCTCCCCACAAAAAATTTTACGAATTGTTTTGGGCAGTGGCCAATACAGATTTGAAAAATTTTTCCATAATTACAATAACAAAGAAATCAAATGAACACACTTATTGATACAATGTTGGTCAAAGGTAAAATTTTCTTACAGTCCATGAAGACAGTTCCGATCATTCATCACAGTAAAATTGCAGTGTTCTTTTTTTCTCAAAGTCTGACCAGTAGAAGAAAATGCACACGGAAGTAGTGGATTTCCACGCAGTCTCGAAGAAGTAGTGGGCCACAACAGAGCAAACCGACCACAGAGTCAGTCGAAGTTTTGAAGAATATTGGTAGGTAGGTCATCACAGAGCAGAACCACTGTAGTCCTGGTAGAGATTATGGTATTGGTGGGCCACCAGAGGTGCAGTCCACTGCAGTCCTCGTAGAAATAATGGTATTGGTGGGTCATCAAAGGCACAGACCCACTTCAGTCCTTGTAGAGACGGCCAGCAGCCATCTGTTGTGACTGTGCAGGTGCACAGTCACCATTGAAGAGTCTTGCAGACAATATAGCAAGTCCATAACCACCACTTGTGCACTCACAAAAAAAATTTTTTTAATGTCCTTAGAAATCTTGCAGACAATATAGCAAGTCCATATACCACCACTTGAACACTCACAAACTTTTTGGTGTGTCCTTAGAACCAGCAATGCTGTTAACCAGTCCCTTGATGAATTATTAACACACATGCAAACACTAACAGTCCCAATTTCTCACATATTGTGCATATACTATGACCAACAGAAATGTGTTCAGTGAAATGAAGCTTAATTTGAAGAACTGGTGTCTATACAATTATAAATTTACAACAGAAGAATACAATTACAAAGGTACAAAAACATCGTTAAAAACATAATAATACAGATGACATTTGTAGTAGTACAGTCTTTACAAAAGAATAGAAATAAACATATGCATCACTGTTACAGGAATTATGACGTAAGTAAATATATAAGAGGTTGGAATAAGTTTCGAAACATCAACTTCACACATGAGCATTAAAACAAAACAGAATAAATAATGTCTAAACATCTTTACAAAGTAAATAACATATTATAAATGCAAATTATATTTGAGGATAACAGTATTCCTCATCATATTGAATGTAGCTAGGTATTACAAAAATTCTACAACATAAGTCTTATCAGATAAACACATAAAGACAGGAAGAACACAAATACACAAGGTACACAGACACATAGTGGAATAACATAAAAGGACAGGTCAGGGTTTGTTTTCAGTGTGACATTTGGTACTGCAGTCCAACCCAAAACTTCATTTCATAGATGTTTCCTCTTATTTCACTTTTTTTATACCTTGTCAATGCATTTCTTCCAATTCATCACAACTCATTCTCTTATACAGGCTACCCCCTCTCAAGCTAACTTAAATCTACTGAGCTCAGATGATAAACTAAAGGAACGAGGCAATGCAGCAGCACAAAAAAATTAACACAAACAGCAATGACAAAAAATGCAAATTGGCAAAACAAGCAGCAATAAATATAAATTAGCAAAGCGAGTGCAACATTATCACAAATATGAGCCAATGTGCAGCAAACAAGAAAAATAAATCACTAGTAAAACTGGCTTAACAGAGTAATACAAAGTGAAATTCAGTAGCACTATGCCTGGCAAACAGCAGCAGCAAATGCTATAACTTATACCTAAACATGACAAAGCTCAAACAGAAAAAATATTACAGTAAAAATGGCCATGTTTAATACCTATGTCACATTTTAAAACTAGAGTGATGCATCACCTTGACTTACTCTATGGAACAAGTTACCAAGTCATTGACAAAAATTATGTAAGCAATTCCTGTGAAGGGAAATGTCTTTTTGTGCTCCCTCGTTTTTTTGGAAGTAGATCATAAAATTATTATTTACTGGATCTGTAGGCATAAAATATCTACACTCCTGGAAATTGAAATAAGAACACCGTGAATTCATTGTCCCAGGAAGGGGAAACTTTATTGACACATTCCTGGGGTCAGATACATCACATGATCACACTGACAGAACCACAGGCACATAGACACAGGCAACAGAGCATGCACAATGTCGGCACTAGTACAGTGTATATCCACCTTTCGCAGCAATGCAGGTTGTTATTCTCCCATGGAGACGATCGTAGAGATGCTGGATGTAGTCCTGTGGAACGGCTTGCCATGCCATTTCCACCTGACGCCTCAGTTGAACCAGCGTTCGTGCTGGACGTGCAGACCGCGTGAGACGACGCTTCATCCAGTCCCAAACATGCTCAATGAGGGACAGATCCGGAGATCTTGCTGGCCAGGGTAGTTGACTTACACCTTCTAGAGCACGTTGGGTGGCACGGGATACATGCGGACGTGCATTGTCCTGTTGGAACAGCAAGTTCCCTTGCCGGTCTAGGAATGGTAGAACGATGGGTTCGATGACGGTTTGGATGTACCGTGCACTATTCAGTGTCCCCTCGACGATCACCAGTGGTGTACGGCCAGTGTAGGAGATCGCTCCCCACACCATGATGCCGGGTGTTGGCCCTGTGTGCCTCGGTCGTATGCAGTCCTGATTGTGGCGCTCACCTGCACGGCGCCAAACACGCATACGACCATCATTGGCACCAAGGCAGAAGCGACTCTCATCGCTGAAGACGACACGTCTCCATTCGTCCCTCCATTCACGCCTGTCGCGACACCACTGGATGCGGGCTGCACGATGTTGGGGCGTGAGCGGAAGACGGCCTAACGGTGTGCGGGACCGTAGCCCAGCTTCATGGAGACGGTTGCGAATGGTCCTCGCCGATACCCCAGGAGCAACAGTGTCCCTAATTTGCTGGGAAGTGGCGGTGCGGTCCCCTACGGCACTGCGTAGGATCCTATGGTCTTGGCGTGCATCCGTGCGTCGCTGCGGTCCGGTCCCAGGTCGACGGGCACGTGCACCTTCCGCCGACCACTGGCGACAACATCGATGTACTGTGGAGACCTCACGCCCCACGTGTTGAGCAATTCGGCGGTACGTCCACCCGGCCTCCCGCATGCCCACTATACGCCCTCGCTCAAAGTCCGTCAACTGCACATACGGTTCACGTCCACGCTGTCGCGGCATGCTACCAGTGTTAAAGACTGCGATGGAGCTCCGTATGCCACGGCAAACTGGCTGACACTGACGGCGGCGGTGCACAAATGCTGCGCAGCTAGCGCCATTCGACGGCCAACACCGCGGTTCCTGGTGTGTCCGCTGTGCCGTGCGTGTGATCATTGCTCGTACAACCCTCTCGCAGTGTCCGGAGCAAGTATGGTGGGTCTGACACACCGGTGTCAATGTGTTCTTTTTTCCATTTCCAGGAGTTTATATTAGTACATCCATTAAATTTTATTTTAACCAATGCTGCAGTGCAGCTAGAAACTAGATATTAAACAAAAGGAGCAATCTCTCAACTAGAAAGACAGTAGTCATAATCAGCTGTATAGACATAAAATATTTCTCATCATTTCATTAGGTATTTCAGTAAATATCAGAAAGTATGAGCTCAAAACTGTAATCATGTGTTTCAAGTATGAGCATGTCTTATTTCAAATGCTTTCTACAAAGAAATGTCAATAGCGAGGTTAATGGCCTTTTTATTGCTGTGCCTCTGAAAGGCACAACTTGTTTTTACAAACGACTGTCGCATAGCTTGGCACCTATAGCGTATTATGTCAAGGTCACTTAGCTTTCTTACCGAAATATTTACAACAGCAGTGACAGTGTCATATAAAAAAAATTTCGCAGGTCGAAAAGTTACAGTAGAAATGTGTAGAAACGAAATCTCTGGAATAGCTTTGTTGTGATACGTTCACACATTGACAAACAACTCATAACTCTTAAAGTACGATTCTCGGTTTCCAACATCCTTTTTCACAAACCAGAGTCTCTAACTTCTATTCATTATTCATATACATATAAACATGTAATCACATTCCTCATATACGGTAGTATCGTCTTATTGATCGTAAACATACCTCAACAGCATAATACACATCGTCATCGTAATAATATCATAACAGATCAATCACATCTCAGAATCGATACAGCTTCTTTCAATAATTTCAAGACCTTCAATAAAGTTATCTATCTCAAACGTACTTCAAAAATGATGATCCCTTACCAAATACATCATTCAAAGCTCACACAGTATCACAATGGTTCCGAAAAAATATGAAAAGTTCACAAAGTAAAGACAAAATAAAATTTCAAAACTGTGAAGTTATCTAACTGCGTAATTGCGTAAACATCTGTCACTGACGTAGTAAAAAAATGTTTGTTTCTCTGTTAAATAATCGGATAGCTGTGTAATTTATGTGTTACAGAAATATGGTACCAATGTGTAAAGTTGTATAAGCAAATACCATATTAGCTAGTGCTCCTTGTGCTTGCCAAACACATGGTACACAAAGTAGCCGTTTACCCCCTGAGGATTAATGTAATTATACCCTCAGGTGTTACAGATTACAGCAATGGAATGAAATGTATCACTGAAAACTTTCTTTGCAATTCAAAAATCTTTAAAAATAAATGTCTTAAGTACAAAATTAATCACTCAAATACGTGTTCTGCCACGCTAAATTGTGCGTCTTGTTGTAACATAATCTCTGTCATTACTTAAGGGTAAAAAATGTGCCAACTGTCGTAATTATCGTCATCCGTAAGCAAAGTTCTGTGGAAATCAATGTACTTACCTCGTAATAAACAAAATCGAAATGCTATGCGTATAGATATCGTAGTTATTATGTACAGTACCGTGATCAAGAAAGTACTACACTGTAACGTATTGTTGTGCTATGGAAAAGGCTGTCTCATTGTAGCTATACCACAAAATTACTTCTAAAACTTTTTTACTTTCCAGAATAATACAGAAAAACTGTGTAGATATAAAACAGATACAGCGCAAAAGCCAATAACATAAATTGTGTCACTCATTACTAGCGTCGTGATATAATCGTGTATCAGTGAAATAAACTACCCACTGTGTCATCTGGTGTCTCTCAGAAAGTACTTTAAATCCAGAATGTATTTTCAAGTAATAACTTCTACAAATTCACCTTGTCGGGAGGGCCCTGCCCTGTTTGAATCTCGCCAGTGCTGATGAAATTCAGGTCTGTCGTTATGATTACATCGTCTGTCGTCATGTCGGTAATTTCTGTAATTAATTTCTTGTCGGTCACGTGGTGGAGAACTTCTCCCTGAGTCGTAACTGCATGGAGGACCGTTGTGTCTGAAGTTATTCTGTCTCCCTTGATAATAATTGTTTTTGATCCCATATTGTCTGTTTCTGTGATTGTCTCTATCATATTCATTACTATGGGAATGCGATCTTTCTCTATAAT
Organism: Schistocerca piceifrons; assembly: GCF_021461385.2. Classification (NCBI taxonomy): domain Eukaryota; kingdom Metazoa; phylum Arthropoda; class Insecta; order Orthoptera; family Acrididae; genus Schistocerca; species Schistocerca piceifrons. The sequence goes on along the minus strand of NC_060144.1, from coordinate 155,824,919 downwards.
TATTACTACTCTGCCAACGGTTGTCATACGGGTGGTGTCTGTTTTGGTCACGTTTTACGTTGTAAGAATAGCCTTGTCGTGTCCAGTTATTATTTCTTTCATCGCGGAATTCTGACGGATGTGACCTGTAATTCTTGTGTTCCTGTTTTCGCATCCCTCGATTGTCAGTGTCGATTTCCAATTCTTGTAATAGTCCCTGAAAAGCTTCTATGTCGTCTTTGCAACGTCCTGCCAAAATAATATGTCGTAAATGTTCAGGCAGTTTGATTAAGCAAATGCGGATGAGTTCTGAGGGGTTGTATGGGTTTGACAGGTACTGATTTTTGTGCAAGATGTCTTCAAAATATTTCACAAGACTGGAAAATTCAGATTGTTCGAAATGTTTCATCATTATGATGCTATCTTTTACTCGGTCTTGTGTAGTTTGAGACCATGAAAGGTGGCTACACTGAGCCACAGCGCCAGAGATTGCGCCAAAGAGTATTATTCAGCCGCCTCAACTGGCAGTGCTTATCGAGAAGTCGTGGTGGAGAGTGCTTATTGAGATGTAGCAGTGGTGAGTCGTTGTTGAGAGGTTCCCATGGAGAGTGCATGTTCAGATGTTGTCATATTGTTTTGATGGGCTAGACACCAGATATTGTTGGATTGGGGATGCTGTAATGAACAGAGTGTGCTTTTCGTTAATATATATGAAGGTAAAAAAAATATTTTTT